>NC_135786.1:170647500-170942500 GCF_051106095.1 Pogona vitticeps
GAGAGTTTTGTCCAATTTAGCAACAGTTCAGAAAAAATTGCAGCATTTTAAAAATTATTATTCAACAGATAGTAACAAAGATAGCCACTGAATTTTGACTGATCTGTAGAACCAACTAAATTATCAATGAACAGAAAGGGTGGTTTAGCAATCCCTCTGCATAAATGAAGCTTCTAATCAATAACATATAGACAGATTTAAAGGGGGGAAAATTTAGAGAGAAAGATAAATTTGGTGGCACTTTAAAGACCAACACATTAATTTCAGTGTGAGAGTCCATGTATCAAAATCCCCTTCTTCAGACAAATGGAATGCAAGTACATGTCCTTTATTTTGATCCATTAAAACTCACATGGAAATAAAATGCCACAATATTTGACTTCTTTCCTTCCTCTCTCTTTTTTCTTTTCTCCCCCCCCCCCTTTAATTTTGGCAACATTTTGAGACAAACTAGCATGGTTATTTCTTTTGAAATTGCAACTGGTAATACGAATTTGAATAATCAAATTCCATCTTTCCCATCTAATCTGGACAGCGATTTAGATTCAGCACAAGAAGCCCTTCCATAAATAGGAAGGCTGAAATCCTGTCACTTAGCACAGCAAGTAGACCCATTTGAATCAATGGAACTTGTAGAAGAGTTGATTCACCAAATCCATGGGCTATTCTAATGCAACTTATGATGCTAAGTAACAAGGTTACTTAACAAGGTCAAGTCCCAAATATTTGCAGTGGAAATCAGCACACAGGTGGCAGTTGATGAGAGGGCATTCTCAGTTTGTAGATCTCTTGTCAAAGAGAGATGTGCCTACTTCTTACAGTGATGCCTTTTAGGCTCCCAGGAAAATCATTTTCCAGTCTTTTAACATCTGATATGTTTTTCATTTGTTACTGTATTTGTTTCTAACACTGCGTTGATAAGCTCCTGGTTTTAGTATAATCATTTATATGTTTTATGTGTATGCTGTTACTGCCTCAAGCAATAAGATAGTTCTTAAATTGTCTTTAAATTTGTAAACTGCCCAGAGTAGACCTTTGGTCTTGATGGGCAAGATAGAAATCCAATAAATAAATAAAATTAAAATAAATAAGGTTTCAGCCAATGAGTCTTTCCATTTAGATTATGCTGGGGGCTCCCGGTTATAATCATTATCGCCATTATTTTAGAACTGCAAAGCTGGAAGGGATCCAGGAGGCACAGAGGCTCAAGGTAGAGGCTATTGTATCTGGGAAAAGCCATAGCATTTGGACTTGTCTGTCTCTGTGTGTGTCTGCTTCCTATACCACTGTTCTATCTGTGCTGCACAGATGTTCCTCCCAGATATTTCTCCTACAATATCTGACTGGGAGGAAAGACCCCTTCAGAACCAGGCATGGATGGCCTGGTTTCTCCCACCACAGGTAGTGAGGCAGGTTGGTTGCAGGATCCTCTGAGACACCACTGGAAGCTGTAGGGAGACAGTCAGAGGCACTTCCAGTTAAGGTTCCCCTTGACATTTAGTCCAGTCATGTCCAACTCTAGGGGGCGGTACTCATCCCTGTTTCTGAGCCATAGAGCCAGCATTTGTCCGTAGACAGTTTCCATGGTCACGTGGCCAGCGCGACTAGACACAGAATGCCGTTATCTTCCCACCGTGGTGGTACCTATTTATCTACTTGAATTTTTACATGCTTTTGAACTGTTAGGTTGGCAGGAGCTGGGACAAGCGACGGGAGCTCACTCCGTTGCGTGGATTTGATCTTACGACTGCTGGTCTTCTGACCCTGCAGCACAGAGTCTTCTGTGGTTTAACCCGCAGTGCCACCACATCCCTTCCAGTTATCATGGAGCTGTGCAATTCAATTCCCCAACAAACCATTCTGTCATCCAGGTTGCAGAATTCATACTGTTTGATGGGAGTATGAGGTCTGCACCAGGACAGATTTTTAAGGAGTGCAAGAGCCCATAGAAGTAAAAGCGAAAAAGCAATGGCTTAAACCTGCCCTCTCCATGAATGGGAGTGTCTCTATTCCAAGAATGCCAATAGTGAAAAAATGGTGGATGAAGCTATTACTTACTCTTTGAAATATTTCTTGATGCTACTTTATATTCCTCTTTTTACCTCTTTTGAATTAATCTCAATTCATGGGTGAAATGTAATCTGTCCTTGAGAAATTGCATGGACAAATAAGCAGAGTTACTGGTGCTAAAACATTTTTTTCCTTTTTTAAACTGTCCACTGACTGGCCAGATAAATCATGTTTTCTTGCATAAGCTGCCTTCTTGCTTTGGGCAGCCATATCAGAAATCTTTCATTTATTCCAGAGAGCTATTTTCTACCTTGGCTAAAAATCAAAATCTAAAAATATCGACAAATCTACCTTGCTGAAATTTTCCACATAAACTAACCCTTTGATAAATCAGGAAATATGTCATGACTTGTCAAAAATAATTTATGTTTATATCATTAACTCTATTAAAATAACAAAACACTTTGGATTTAGCTGGCTATCCATAATTTAACCTCTTATTTATAGCAATGTCTTGCTACAAATTCAGCTTCTGTCCCTTTAAGAGCTATTTTTGTCCGGTGCTTCACAGGATGAAATTTGTTTGTATTTAAATACTTTTCTTATTCAAGGATGCTTGCATATTCTCCCTGTGTGGTAGATTAGTCAGGGCTAGAAATTTACCAAAGTTCATCTTGTGAGTTTCATGGTTGCTTAATGAATTGAAACTGCCTAGTTGCATCTCACTTTACATTGTTTTTTTTTTTCAGATATGCACAATTCCTATGATTAAAAAACAACTACGGTAGATGGCAGCATCTTAAAATGATCACCTTGCCGACAATAGTCAAAGCTATAGTTTTTCCTGCAGTGATGTATGGAAGCGAGAGCTGGACCATAAAGAAAGCTGACCACTGAAGAATTGATGCTTTTGAACTGTGGTGCTGGATGAGGATCTTGAGAGTCCCCTGGACTGCAAGGAGAACAAACCTATCAATTCTAAAGGAAATCAAACCTGAGTGCTTACTGGAAGGACAGATCTTGAAGCTGAGACTCCAATACTTTGGCCATCTCATGAGAAGACTCTCTGGAAAAGCCCCTGATGTTGGGAAAGTGTGAAGGCAAGAGGAGAAGGGGATGACAGAGGATGAGATGGCTGGACAGTGTCATTGAAGCAACCAACATGAATTTGACCAAACTCTGGGAGGCAATGGAAGACAGGAGGTCCTGGCATGTTCTGGTCCATGGGGTCACGAAGAGTCGGACACGACTAAATGACTAAACAACAACAACGGTAGATGGGAATGTGGCAGGCATTTTCTCAAAGTCCTATGCACTGTTGTTTTCAGTATTTTTAAGAAGCACAGAAGAGGACCTGTACATTATGTCTGGTTTGGTCTTCTGTCCACACCTATAGCCAAGTCCAAGGCAAATCTTTCCATTTCTATATGCATCCAGGGGTCCCTAACTCTAGATACCTAAGCAACTGTCTACCAAGGAATGTTTATGTGGGAATCTACACAACTAGTGACAACTTCATCAAGTAGAGAAGTTCTTAACAGATTCCTTTAGTAACCCATATGGAATATTGGGCATCCATAGTTTGTTTATTTATTTATTTATTTATTTATTTATTTATTTATTTATTTATTTATATGCTGCCCACACTACCCAGAGGTAGTGTTCAGAGATTTCTCTATGAGCACATGACTCATAGGAGAGACCCTGCCATGCTGTTATATTTGCATCAATTGCTTCAAGGCTAAAGGAGTGACTAAAATGCCTTTACAAAATGACTAAACTGAGCCTATTGTATATTAGACACATTATGGGAAGACAAGGGTCAGTGGAAAATACAATAATGCTGGGAAAACATGAAGGCAGCAGGAAAAGAAGAAGATTGAATAGGGATTGACTCAATAAAGGAGGTCACAGCCTACTATCTCAGCCTCCTTAGTTTCCAAAATCAGGCAAGACTGTCTCAGGCAGTTATGTGGAGGAGGAAGTGGAAGAGTTTTTTTGGTTATATTTTTGCCATGTGGTCAGAGCAGCTGAGCAGCACCAATATGCTTCTGCTTTCCTATCTTATCCTGCAGACAGAGGAGATCTGTGAAGGCTTCTTTGGGTTATGATCACCTGTTAAGTGCAGAACCAAACCAAGATGCAGGCAGCCTCCTGCCTCACAGTTGAGAAGTGGTGAAGATCTTTCCCATCCATAAATGTAGAGCTACAAGGAAGCCTGGTGATGGTGCCTGTGTATGTTATCTACTCATGCTGAGTGACAGTGTAGGCCCTGCCCATAGCCTCCTCCTTTTTAAACTAGATTTTGCCACCTCTTTTATACTGAAACTCACTGAAGAGCTCCATGCCACCCAACATGTGTTCTCATGAAACAATTCGATGACAAATACCTAGTGAAAGGGGTCATTAGCAAAAATTAAATTCATGCTAGGCTATGAACTACAGTATGCAAGATTTGCAAGACCAGTGCAAATCAAGGTAGCAGAAGGCACTGCAGAAAAGACAGATTTGATATCTTTGTGTGCTCCAGGCTTTTCTTCTACCAGTTTATTATTTTCTTCCTTAAGAGAGTCATCAGTACAACAGCAAGAAAACCTGTGCTTTCCGTAAGCCATAGTAATCATTTCTTTATGTAGATGGAAGAGGTCTGAGGTCTCAGGGATGCAAGCTTGTTAATTAATAACTCTTAATTAGGCAAATAAATTCTGGTTTCAGGTGGCCTTCCTATCAGAGTATAAAGTTGCATATACATATTATACCTGTCTAGGGATCTAAATGTTGCTGTTAACATTCAGAAAGTATTTGAGCTGTTCATTTGCCATAGAAAGCAAACTTCAGGAGGATTATACCAGGTAACTGAATTTTTCCAAAGGTCCTTAGTTTTCTGGCAGGCTGCTGTGCTGGGCCTAAATTAATGGAACAAAAAGAAATAGTGTAAGGATAGATATTGGGTTCACTGAAATACTGTCATTTCTTTTGTATGTGTTTGCTAGGTGCCACTGAGTTGCTTCCAATTTATGACAACCTTAACAGGGCTTTTTGTGGAATATGAGATGTTCAAGGAGTAGTTTACCATTTCAGCCCCCCAGTGAGTTCTCATAACTAAGCAGGGATTGGAACTCAGGTCTTCTGAGTCCATGTCCAACAGTCTATTCACTAAACTAGCCTCATTCTTTCTGTGTCTATACCACAGACTACAAACTAGTTATTGCTTGAGTATATATATATGAGAATATTGTTAGTCATCCCTGGCTTGTGGCTTTGGAAGGAGGGAATGCCCCCCTTCCAAACCAGGTGTACAAACCATCCAATGATCAGTGATGGGTGGCAGAACATTCCACCAGAAATGTTACTGGTGAAATGCTCTTTTTCTTTTCCTCCTAGAAGACAGGGATTTGTTAGAAAGCAGAGAGCACAGCATCCTGTGAAATTTTCAACCATCCACAGCAGATTGCTGAGGGAAGGTCTAGAGCAGTGGTGTCCAACCTTGGCCTTCCAGATGTTCTTAGACTACAGCTCCCAGAAGCCTTCCCCACCACCTCTGCTGGCCAGGATTTCTGGGAGTTGAAGTCCAAGAACATATGGAAGGCCAAGGTTGGGGACCACTGGAGAGGAAAAAAGAGGAACAAGAAAGCAAGGGAGGGAAAGCAAGGGAGGAAAGACTTGACCTCTCGGGAGATGCACATGAACCAGGAAATATGGTATTAGGTGCACTTGGCTCAAAACAATGGCATGTACTTCTCTCTCTCTCTCTCTCTCTCTCTCTCTCTCTCTCTTCCTTCCGTGCTCTTGTGCACATCATATTTCAGGCACCTCATAGCCCTAAAGATAGCACCTACAGTTTCTGGTATGCTGTACTTTACCAGTAGCCTTCCCTCTTTTTAGGGATGTAAGTCTTGGCCCGGTTCATTCTTTCATGGTGATTGGGAAAGCGGTGTGGGTGGGTGTCTCTTTACAGGATTTGGGCAGTAACTTTCAGAGAGAATTTGCATGTTTCTGAGATAGATTTTTTTTGCACATTTTAACAAATGCTACAAATTTGAACTGTTTCTTTGTTACCCGGTCTATACAGTGGACCCTTGACTTACAGACGGCTTGACTTACAGACTTTTTGAGTTACAGACTTCTCTGGCCGCAAAATTTAGGTTTGACTTGCAGCCTGAGAATTGACTTACAGACCAGAAAAAAAACAAAATGGAACAAAAACGGCCTGTTACGGGATTAATCGGTTTTCAATGCACTGTAGGTCAATGGAGACTTGACCTACAGACTTTTTGACTTGAGAACCGCCTTCCAATACAGATTAAGTTCTCAAGTCAAGACCCCACTGTAAAAGGAAGAAGCACACAATGGCTTGTTTGCATCTTTCTGAGCCATCAGCCTGTTTTAGTCAGATGGGTTTGCAATGTGGTTGTTCCTTTTTTTGGTACAAAAAAGTATGGGGACATCTTCCCAGCTTTATGCCTTCCGTTTGAAAAGAAAATGATCAGTTTGGATGCATTTTAGTTAAAGGAGACAGTACTTAGAGTCCACATTTTGCTCTTTTCATTTATGTGGTGTGGAGCCACATCTCCAAACATTTATCTTTTTTTGGGAGGGAGAAAATAGAAGACAGAAGAAAGATGGCTAACAAATCATCATCACCATCATCATAGAGCTGCAGAGCTGGAAGGGACCCTATGGATCGTGTCCAGCTCCTGAAGGAGCCAGAATGGGGAATCAAATCCTTACCCTCTGGCTCTGCAGCCAGATACATAAACCACTGAGCCATCCAGGAATCCAACACTTCAAGGACTCTGATGCACAGAAAAACATTATAAATTAGTAACAGGCGCAGGGCATGTTCCTGTCAATTATGTACCATTAGGTCAGAATTGACTTACAGTTACAGGGCTTTTGAGGCAAGTGAAATATTTAAGGTTTTACCAGTTCCATAATCCAGGTGAGTTTTCCATCATCAAGTGGGGATTTGAATCCTGGTCTCCAGAGTCCTAGTCCATGGCTCTGTCCACTACACCACGGTGGGTAATGCACAATTCTGATACCTGATGTGAAAAAAGAAGCATACAAGGCTACATTTTTTTCCAAACAATTCTATTGTGTTTGCTGTTTATGCTGCAGCCGCTGACAAGTCCACAGACTTTGGACAGAGAGGTTGGCTCTTTGCCCTCCACCCCGGATAACACGAGACTGTTTAGTCTCACAAGACTTGCAAGTAGGAGGGGGAAAGCCAGGTTACTTAAGGGGCTTTTCCCCCTCACACCTCCCTCTTCTTTTTTGGGCACCCACCCACCAACCCTATTTCTAGTATGAATTTTCTGGTCGCCTCTAAGGGGCCGGATAGGAATTTTTGACCTTCATCAGTATTGGCCTTTGGATGGGGGGATTTTTCGCCTATCCCACACTGGAAAAGGGACGTTGGCATTTTGGTGGAAAATTTTGGTTACACTGGTGGGTAATGCAGAAAAAACAGGTATTTTCAGTGTGTCCCACTGTAATTTCAGGTAAGCCAACAGCACATCTGACCTCCCGGCACTGCGAATTGTGCAGTTACAGTGCCTGTGGCGGGAAGATGTGCTGGGCCACTTCTGAACCAACAGTCATGAACTAAAGATGGCTTGGGGTCTGGGGTTGTTTATTAGCGGCCGGCCGGGTTCCTGCTGTCTTTAAGACTGCTGGAACAGGGGGCCAGGGACTTGCCCATTTGTTGATCAAGGGGTATTTGGATACCTTTGCCATTTATCCATTTCTGCACTTCAGCAAGCCCTCCTCTTTTGCCAAAGGATGGCAAAATTTGAATCTGAATTTAAATCAATAAAGTATGGCCCATATTTAACCCATATCATTGTCTTGCATCTTTATTCTGGGGTTGGGAGGGAAATGTTTGTGCGTGTGCATGCACATGTGTGCTTGCATCTGCACAAGCGCTTGACTTCAGAAAAGGAAAATACATTAGAGACATTCACATAAATTGTACAGATCACAATCAAGGATGAACACTTGATGTCTCTCTAGGTCTCATGCTAGAGGCAACAATTCCTTTTCAGAGGGAGGTTGAGAATCCTTAACAGGTTGTTGCACCATGTCATGACAGCTGATTTGGACTATCAGTGAAACTAGCAAAATGTTTCTTCACATGCCTAACATTTTGGCAAGCATCAGAGCAATGCATTCCCAGGGTAGATGCCTACAGGTCCATGTCTGACATCTTTTAAATACCAAATAATAATCTCAGTATGTGTATTCCTCCATCACTCTAGTTCTAGTCTGCTTTTACACGTAGTCATAACCATAGAAAATGAACTCCCATGATAATGCTTTCTGTGGCACGCATTTAAAACTGGAACAGTGTCAGCAGGACTGATGGCATGGGTCTTCCTTCCCAAACAGTCACCACTTTTCCTCTCAGAAGTGAGATTATTGTCTGTCAAAGAGCCATGTAAACAACTCTCCAATTCATGGTCCCGTATAGGAAATGGCTACCTAATAATGTGGCTGTATGAGGAGACAAAATGCTTGGGAATGGCACAATGACCTTTCCTTTGGTAGCTTGCTAAATTTGTCTCAGATGATTGGTTGAAGTTTCCTCATTATTAGCTAACAGGATTATGGTTTCTTGATTTCATGATAATTCGTTTGAAGGTTAGCTGTCACAAGCTAGAGGAGATGACTGCATGTCAATGCAAGACGTGCCATTGTACATGTGGGTATACATGTGTGCGATGAAAATAGCATATTGACCATTATACTGGAAGGATAACTCAAAGACATGGCTAAAGCCACTTGTGATGCAAGATCCCTCTTCCTGGAAATCTGATATGTGGTCACAGATCACATATAGAAATGTACTACTATGCTCTCTTATTACATAAACACAGTAAGTCTTCTCAATGTATTCCTCTCCAGAGGAAGCCCAAAGCAGGGAAATTTCCAGGGAAAGGGGAGGAGAGAACTACATAACATGATGGTAGTGGACATTTACTACAGAAATTATAAAGTTGCCTTATATGCCTCTAACGGAGTAATGCTTTCTGTCGCTTACTCGCTCTCCACCCACCCCTGCTTGTGCGTATATCTAAATATCTTCTAAACAATATTGTGGTGTTTACTTCCTTTAAGCTCTTCCAAAAATGCCTTCCATTGTTCTTTTTCTGTTATGTTATACTGTATAAATATTTGTTGTGGTGGTAATCTGAAGTGAAGGCCCAAATATTATGTTTTTAGTTGAAATACAGGAAGCAAAATTCTAAAATGCACAAAGTGATGTGGAACAGGAGTGTGTACACATATGTTTCATTTCACTGAAAACATATTTATAGGCTAGTTACTTCTTACAAGGCTATGAGGACAAAACATTTTTTAGCATTTTAGGGGAGGATATTACTGATTACAGTCTGATTAAAGGATACATGGTTCAGCAATTGTGAGTTTTGATTTAATGACAACAAAGGTAGTTCTTTGTGAGGGGGGCAGCTGGCATTTTCAGAATCTTTGACAGTAAAAAGCTTTTTAGCACAGCTTTCTTTTCATGTTGCATTTGTCAAATTTGTGGTTTGCTGTCTGGCTGTCTCTTTTAAGCAGAGTGAGAGAATGAAAAGATGCACCACTGCCTGAAGCCCTTTGAGCTCAGTGTGAATTTCCCCCTGAAGTGCCTTTTACTTTTAATCCATTTTATTATTAATAAAATGGAAATATAAGAGGAAGAGAATATAAACCTCCATGGCTATGGGTGACTGTTCTTACCACTTTAAGCAATCTGTGTAAAGATGTAAAGACAGGGATCAGAAACTTGTGGCCCTAAAAAGGTTGCAGATCTACACACCCCATCATGTCTAATTATGGGCTAGTCTGCCTGAAAATAATGAGAGCTGGAGTCTGACATTTGGGCTGCCACAGATTCCCCAGTTCTCTTCAGAGATTTAAACTGAATCCCCTCTCTCTTCCCTGTTACTTGATGTGCTCTCAAGCCACTTCCAATTTAAGTGACCTTAACTGGGCTTTGAAGGTATGTGAGATATTCAAGGAATAGTTTGCCATTGCCACCCCCTAATGAATATTGATGGCAGAGTAGGAACTCGAAAACTTCTCTCCTGAGTCCTCCTCCAAAACTCTGCCCTCTCGTTCTTCACTTTGTTACTATTGACTGAATTTTATATGGGTTTGTGTTTGCCTGCATGGTCAATGTAAATACTCACAATAGTGGTACAATGTGTACCTTGACTAGAATCCCGTAAATGTGGTGCTGAGCCAGTTTGGCCCATACCATCTATGATTGTATCAAATCCCACCTTGAGACCTGTCTTAAGGAGAATACCAAGTGATATTCCCAGTTACAAAATCAATGTAGAAAAGACTCTAGGCCAATCATGTCATTGTTGCCACCTGAGACAGAAACTGCGAGAGTACCTTTAGCTCTTCCTGGTAATAAACACACCAGTATACTATGTGAGGCATCTGCTACCTCTTTCTGACACACTCAAGGCTTGAGGCAAAAACAGCAGTACTGTATTAAAAAAAATTCAATGCAAAAGAAGAGCAAACCTTCATCTGTCTAACGGTAGGGTTGGCCCTGCCTACCACGTCTCAGCAGATCTAAAATGATAATGATTATCTGAGAATGGTAGAGCTGGAAGAGACCCTATGGATCATTGAGTCCAGCTCTTGTCAAGGAGGCACAGTGGGGAATCAAACTCCCAACCTCAGGCTCCACAACAAGAGACCTAGCCCACTGAGCCGCTCTGCAGTTCTTAAAAATAATCTTGGGATTGCAGAGCTCAAAGGGACCCTATTGTGAGCATGATTACTGCATCCACATTTCTGAAAGCCAGCACTGAGCAGGGCTCCTCTATCCCAGAAAACATCATCTTTATATTCCCAGGTGTGCAACTAGTGCTCATAAAATCTAGACACCTTTGTCAGAATTAAAGACAACATATTGGCCACATTGTTCAATAAACAACACATTCTGCCTTTTATGTAACAAACCTGTGATAATGTCAGCAAATATCCAGTTGATTCAACTGGAAAAACACCACAGTATTTTTTTAAAAGAAAAAATATTTTATACAGCTGTATTCATAAACACTGGATTTACTCAGCAGTCTAACATAAACAAATATGGACACATATGCTTCCAAAATAAATCTACCTTCAATGTGGCTATCCCATTTAATTTCTATTCATTTGGAAGCATTATGGAGCAACACAATATGAAACTGAGCACTTACGAAGTCTATTCACAAGTCAGTAAGCAGAGACAGCAAAAACAGCAGTACTGTATTAAAAAAAATTCAATGCAAAAGAAGAGCAAACCTTTCTTTTCTTTCATCCCAGCTGCCCACTCATCTGCTTAGAGGAAATGGAGAATTCCTGTCTATGTGTATGTCTTACGGAATAAAAAATACCCTTAGGTCAATGAGAGTAAGTTCTAATGCCTTGTATTATTGATCTGGAGACAGGAGGTGATGGACACAGCTGGCACTGGGGGATGGGAAACTTTTCTATGTGTTCAGCAGAGAAGTATCTTGGATGGTGTCTCAGGCATTGTGTGCTGCTTAAGACTGGGAGGTATCTAGAGGCAAAAAGCAATAGCTTTTAAATGCAAAAAAGAACTATACTTTAATGTAGCTCTGGAATGCAATCTATACCTAAAGAGTGGGTTGGATGAAAACAGTATGAAATAGAGGAAGAACAACTGAGGTACCAGAAGTACACAACTGTATCGTATAAGAATGCAAAATAAGTGATTGTAAAGTAGACATATAAAAAACTCACAGAAGACTATTCACTGAGTGTGTATTCCTATTTTACTGTTAGGAATTTCATATTCTGTTAAGGAATTTATACCAAGGTGTCACAATTTGATATAATTGTATTCTCCCATTTTTATAATATAATACAGTTGTGCATTTCTCATACTTCATTTATGCCTTATTGCCTTCCTTTGTTTTGAAATTCAGGAGGGGTGTGAGCCTCTGCTGGCTATAACCCAATGATAACAAGTTAGGAAAGGCTGGATTAAAGATTTGTGTTAAAAAAAAACAAGTGACAAAAAACACAACAGACTAGACTTTTTGTTTCAAATAGAGTTGAATCAGTAGGACTCATATAAGTGTTGAGTTAACAAGTCCCAGGTCTGTGCGTTTAGCAGAGAAAGAAACCAAGAATTTGACTTAGCCTGTGATTCTACATCACTGGTCTCCAACTGGTGAATTGCAACCAGCTGCCTTGGGTTCTTTTTAAGGAAAAAGGTGGGATAATAATATTTTAAATAAATAAATAAATAATAATAAACAACCAGAAATTAATTGAATGACTCACTGACTCACTGACTCACTGACTCACTGACTCACTTACTTACTTACTTACTTACTTACTTACTTACTTACTTACTTACTTACTTACTTACTTACTTACTTACTTACTTACTTACTTACTTACTTACTTACACATTTTAAGAGAGAAGATGAAACAGGGAGAAAACAGCAGAATAAAGATCCAGGAAAGAAATACCGAACAACGCCAGCAATCATTACATCAGACTGCACAGGGGAGCCATTGAAATCCACAAGCACCAGCAGAACTTCAACAAAAAAGAGGAAAGTGTGAGGCTCAACAAAACTTGGCTCCCAGCTCTCAAAAATATAGCGTGCAAAAGGTCAACTAACTCCACCCAGCCACAAGGACAGGGGATCACTACACACAAAAGACCAGCTAATGACACCCATCAACCACAGTGACAGATAATCTCTTCTCCTTAGCACAACAATACACCCACAACAAGACACACTAATCACCCATCTACAGAAAAAGACAAAAGCCTATCTCACAGCCATAAATACTACACTCTCAAGCCAACTACACCAGAGCACAGAGTGCTGTCCTCTGAAGATGCCGGCCACAGAGACTGTTGAAACGTTAGGAAGAACAACCTTCAGAACATGGCCAAAGAACCCGAAAAAACCACAACAACCATCCAGGAAAGAGTTTGCAAGACTACTGCTAGGTGAAAGAGAGACACAGAAAGGAGATACTTAAACAAAAATGAAAAGTGGATCTTGAAGTGGGATGAAAGAGGAGGCATTATTGCTTTTGATCAAAGCTGGGCCACTTCTCTGGGTCATTCATTGCGTCACCTCTCCTGTAATCCACCGCTGATACCACAGTTGCTGCCAGAATTTGGCACCACATGAAGAAGCTGTTCATGTTGCAGGAGAATACCAGAGACGCTGGGCCAAAGTGTGTGTTTTCCCTTACATTGTTAAAAGGAGCAAAAGAACAACAGCAGCAAATTCTGTGGCAACAGAACATCATGGAGGGCAGTAGAAAATGGATAGAACGAAGGCATGAGGCCCATGTCGACTGTCTTTCTTTTAAATGATTAACTCCATAAACCTTACGGAGGTATTCTATTCTCTCTTTTCACACTTGTTTCCACTTTTGCCCCCCTGATTTGTGGCTCATTTCTGGGGCTGTGTGTTTGCACTTTTGATTAGCCTTCTGAAAATAGAACAACCTCATGTTAAAACCTCATATAATCTCCTTGTTTTCCCTCAAGCAGATCTTTCCACTAGTTACTTGTGAAGGTCATAGCACACTGCACTCTGAACAGTAATAAGCCTGATTCCAAGAGGCCCTGTTCATTTCATCCTCCTGTGTGATGATTACATGAGAGGGTTGAAATGAACTGTATGTTCCTGAATTAGTAGAACAACATTTTAGTAACCTGAATCTTGTCCAGGGATGGTTCATCTGCATTCGTGTCTCCAATTCTGAGCTGCAGATAGTGCCATTTTAAATGCAAAGCCTTAGTTCCAGGAACAGACAGCAACAATCTCTTAATGTTACGCAGTGACAAAGTTTTACTTTTACCAAGGTTTATCTCATTGGTTCTGAGATCTGAAAAGTGAAGCATCCCTGCAGCTTTCTCATTTCTGTCTCAATATATTGTCTATACCTATACATCTATAGCCTAAGGAAATCTTCTGTAGCAATTCAAGGACATTGCAATGCCTACAGATTCATATAAGAGTGATCTTGAAGTTTCCTTCCAGCCTAGAGTCACACATTTACCTGACCTGAGTTACAAGTAGACACATCCAGTGGTGGGATTCAGCAGGTTCGCACCAGTTCTACAGAACCGGTAGCTAATGTATTATTGGTTCTGCAGAACCGTTTGTTGGTCTGCTGAATCCCACCACTGATCCCACACATCCCTTGTGTTTCCCTGTGTTGACAAAGGCAAGGGGAAGCATTTCATTGGGTAGATGAGTGAACTGTGGGCAAAAGAAGTTTCAAAGAAGTGCAGGATGCTTTGAGATAGCTTTTACAGAGATTCAGAATTTGCAAAAAGGAAAACAGATACGCTCACTGTGTCAGCAGGAAACGGCAGCATCCATCAGACCCAATACCCATGGGTGTCTACCCTGCATAATAGAGCTCTTTTTATATACTGACAGAAAAGGGAGACAGAGGCAACATCAGGGTTCAGATCTATCATTTATTAACTACTTACATTAAACAAAGTTAAAAAGTTGCAAATACTGAGGTACTTGTCATTTCTCCCCCAATAATGACTGTAACACAATGGGGAAAGCCCTGTTGGCATAATTTTGTGCCGTTGTTAACAAGGATCAATCACTGGAAACATTGAATTAAATTAAAGCTTCCTATCCCCCTCTTTTTCCCCCCTCAGGTTCCAAGGCTCCCTAGGGCTCAAAAAAAAAAATCACTGCTGGCTTACCACTGTCGGGATTGGGATTGCTGATGGTGATCCAGCATTGATTTGTTTTACTATTAAAACCTTATCACCCTATCCTGAGCTCTCAAAAGCTTCCCCAGAGCAAAAGGGAGCCCTAGGGAGCCACAGAACCTGAAAGATGAGAGATAGGAAGCTTTCCATTGATTTAAATCAAATGTTCCCAGTGCCTTTGTGATGCAGGCACCAACTTTACACCAAAATTCTTTTCCTTGGGCAGTGCTAACTTTTAGTTACTTTTCTAGTATTTTACAGTTATAGAATGTCCTCCCTAAGAGGTGAAAAAGGAACATGCTAAAGTGTTGGTTTGTGCGGTATCTCAGGCAGCTGACTACTAGTGTCGACCTACAAATGTTTGGACAACAGCATGGTGAATGGGAGGACATTGTACCTAGTTCTATCAAGCAGTGACTTGTAGTAGTTTCATGATCTTTCAAAGAAACTAAAAGTTTTCTTTACATTTGAGAAACAAAGGAATAAGAGGGGTTTTCCCCCCAAATATTTTAACTGCAATGGTAATTTACTATTCGTGATCCTTAGAATTATAGCTGTAACTAATTGTTTTCCAAGTAACTTTCTGCTATTAGCATACGATTGGTATAGAACTAAGGGAGGGTTACCAAACCCCATAATTAATTTGGATGAGGCAAAGTAGAGTATTGTCTCTGGGACCAGCAGCAATGATTTTTCCAACTTTTAATCATTCCCTATCTCATTCCGTGGCTCTCAAGGCCTTCCTAGGATGAAAAGTATCCCTAGAGATCCTCAGAAGGTACAGTATAGCAGGGAAGGAAGCTTTTGATTCCTTTGAAACAGTTGCAGCATGGCCATAACTGATGACATCATCAGAGTTGCACAGTATAACTTGTGGAACAGGATTTCAGCCACTGTACATGTGTGTATACTAAGGTTTATAGTGCAAAATTGCCCTACCACAAAATACCCCTCATACGTTTTGCCTGTCTGCCTGACTACCTATCCATGGCAGTTGATTCCCTTTGTAAAACAAAATATTAATTCTGTAGCCTGATGAGTATTTTTACATAGCTAGAATAAGGAGTGAAGTGAGGAATGCAGCTGGGCCAACACCTTCTAATGTCTATAATATATCTCAAAGTGCATCTAACTTTCTCATACTTGGCTGAATATTACACAACAGTTCATACCTTCATTGATATTCGATATAGTGCAGTTGCAACAACTGCAGTGATTCACCTCTGAAATAAATGCCAAGCAGCTACAGTATGCTCATAGAGATAAGATTTAAGGTTAAATTCCATGTAGTGCATAGCACATTTGGATTATAACAAATATTACAAAATCAAGATAAATTGTGGAATAGAAAACAAGCTCTCTCTTTTTTCTTATGAGGTCTTTTTTGTCTGTGCTCATAGTATTTTACCCAAAGGGCTGGTGTGATGACATGTTCTTCTGGGTCATAAAAATAAATGAAACTAGGAACAATGTGAACAATTTAAAGTGACATGCCTTCTTAATAAGAACTGACATTGGTAAGGAGAGGACAGTTTATTTTGTCTTGTGATTGTCTTGAAAATGTGCCAGATGAGGCCAAAATCCTTGCATTGAAATGTGAACAGTGAACCAAATGCTTTTTTCATACTGATAGAAATGTCAGTGTAATTTTTTTCTTGTCCCTTCCCTTCTTAAGCCTGTACTCTTCGTACTTCTGCATGTGCTGCTCACAAATTGTAAAGGAAAGGAATATATTGTATGAATATGGACTGTATTTGGACAAATGCATAAAAATGGACTGAGTCACGGTTATTTGTGGATTTCTGGGGTGGCCACAAGGCAGAACACTCATAGACGAGAACAGCAAATCCCTCATGTGCTGCTCTGCCACCAAAACTCTTGTTTAATCTAGTATTTGTGGGGTTAAAATAAAAAAAGATGGGATGGGCTTATAAGTGGGGAAAGGCATTCTTAGAAAGACACTAAGTTAGTGCCAAAGAGAAAGGAGAATATGGCCTTTGCCTTAGAAATCGACCTTCCTTTCCTTGCCAATTGCAAAGTATACTGTTCAGAACCTTGCTTCTTCCTCCTATGGTTCGGCATACACATTTGCAATCATAGTTGCAGCAAAAGTGTCTCATAAACACTAATTTTAGATCCAGAAGTGGAAGAAAAAGGAAGGGGGAAAAAAAAGAAAGGCTGGAAAGTATAGTGATAGATCTGGAAGGTTTTTTCCACCTTTCTTTTAAAACAGAAAAAAATTGGAAGGGTTCCTTAGGTTTTGTCTCCAATAACCTTACTTGCTGTTCTGACAGAAAGAAAATTGGTCTCTGTGCATTATCCTTGTATGGAGGAGTAAGGGGGGAAATGGATATCACCATTTTAAAGTTCCTTGATCACTCTGTGGCTCTCTTAGGAAGGCACTCTGCTCAGTGATGGGATCAAGGCTTCCTTGACCAAAAAGGGGAAAAACTGTTGGGGAAGACAACAGAGTGCTGCTACACTATGGAGACTGCTGCTACCCTAACCAGATGTCCTTCAGTCTTCTCTGGACCTCAGGGCTCCCATAACTGTGGGGCCTTGTGCATTTCCACCATTTACTATGACCTGGTCTCTGACCTAGATAAACCCTAAGATCTCTCAAGTGTTTCTAGCATCTCTTTGGTAATTTTTCAGCCTCTGAGAGGTGTTGTGCAATTATTGCTCTTCCTATAGAATCATCATCTTCCCATTTAGGGTTTACCTGTCCTTCTCTTGGTCTTGGTTTTTCTAAACAACCATGCATCTTTAAAGCTCTGAGACTAAACTGCAGCCTCTCTTTGCATTGAAAGAAATTCAGAAATGTTAGCTCTGGAAGTTTTCCCCAAAAAGTGCTTTGCTGTGATCAAGAGCCATTTTTCAAAGTGCCAGGAAATGACAATGTTGTGTCCATGTTGCCAACAAGAAAAAGGATGCAAAGCTTTACATAGCAAAGGGCAGCCTGAATTTTGGCAACCCTCTTGTGGCAGCAGTCAAGATGGTCTACAACAGTGGTCCCCAACCTTGGGCCTTCAGATGTTCTTGGACTTCAACTCCCAGAAATCCTGGCCAGCAGAGGTGGTGGTGAAGGCTTCTGGGAGTTGTAGTCCAAGAACATCTGGAGGCCCAAGGTTGGGGACCACTGGTCTACAAGATCCCCTCTTGTGCTCACTACCATTCACACTTCTCAAAAAACAGCCTTGATAATTACTTTGTGTTTGGGTGAGAAGTGGTGAACTGATGGAAAAAAGGGTTCTGGGATTTTTCCCTTGCTTGGTATCAGTTTGTGAATGGTAGACCATCTTCACTGGTGCCATTGGTATTGTCAATGTTCAGGCTGCCCTTGGCATCCATTTTCCTGCTGGCAAAATGGGCACAATATTGTGCAGCATTATCAGACCATTTCCTGGCAATTTTAATTGTGGATATAGAAGTACAATGTTCATAAACATGAGGGTTATTTTTAAGAATTGAACTTCAGCCATTGTGTTTAATAAGCCACTTTTAGTGACACAAATGATTTTCGAAGTAGGTGAAATTTTAAGTGCTTTTACCAATTCCACACACAACTTTGGTGAGTTGCCAAGCAGGGGTTTAAACCCAAGTCTCTTGTGACCCCAGCCATCACTCTATCCACTATCCCACATATGTTACAGTTAAAGAAACATTCCAGTCCCCAATATCAGTGAAATGAATCAGAGAAGCATTTAGATTTAGCAGGAAGACATATGAGTCAACTCTCAGAATACTCCACTCTACAAAATGCACTCTGCTTTGAAACAGCATTACTGATACACAATGTGGAGTCCTGCAAAAAAGCCCATGCAGTAATTATGAACCACTGAGATTTGTTTATGAAGAAACAGTATTGCCACCTGCTATGCCATCACAAATTAGTGTTCCTAATACATTCTAATTTCTATATTTATTGCATGAACCAAGTTCAGAACAGCTTGTCTTTACAGCTGCTAAACTACTGAGCCATCCTATGGCATAAAGCTGGAAAATGTTTGTTCTTCTCAGTATTTCAGAAATGTTCCACGTGTGAGTTCTTTAGTAACTGAGAACAGCTGGTGGAGAAATAGTTGGGAGAATCATGACCTTTCACTTTCCTTTTATTCACTGTACTCCTTTAGCACGTTCGTGTGTAATATTGTAAAAAGTAGAAAACAAGAAAATAAAATAATAATATCCATATCTTTATACTAAAAAGTAACGATGTCTGTTATAGCCAAGGGAGGAAATCGTCAAACGGGAACAGGGTACTGTGTGGCCCTTTCCAGATGTTCCTGGAAAGGGCTATCATTCTTTACCATTGATTATTTTGGTGGTGGGTGATGGGAGCTAAAGTGCAGTAGCATATGGAGTGGGCCACATGCTCCCCTTCTTATATACAAGAGAAACTTGTATTCAGAAGAGCCAGTATAGAGCATAGAAATCAGTTTCTAACAGAATATGCAAAAAGAAATATGCCATATCAGGATCTTTTAGGTCCCAAATGCCTATCACCAAAGCAAGTGTGGGTGCCATCAAATGTAAAAACTCCTTGTACAATTTCCTTTATGTATGGCAGTAAAAAGCAAACAGGATTCTGGTGTTAAACTTTGATGTATTAAGATGTGTGTCCATTTGGGAGTCCTTGGTAAAGCAGATGCATTGACTCAGTAGCTGAAATCCTGTTCTTTAATATAGTACATGAAACTACAGTAGGCCCACTGAATCAATGGGGATTTGGTGAGTAAACTCCTCTATAAATTCTGTTGAATCAAATGGGTCTACTCTACCAGCAACTCACTTTAGTAACTAGCAGTTAAACCCATTTGAAACTTACAGAGGAGTTGACTCAACAAATCCCCATTGATTCAGTGGGCCAAGTGTAGTGTGATTTACTACACAATTTACCGGTAACAACATTCTGGTCAATGTATTATTTTAAAAAAAGATGATGTGATATAATATTGTTATGAATCTGAGCGTGGGGAGTTAATGGCTGTTCTTATACTGGATCCTATCTTTACAAGAAATAATTACTCAGACTACCCCTAGCTGGGCTGAACTTCCTGACACTCTATTGTGTCCAGCTGTCAAGATCCACCCACTTCAGGTAACTCTAAGAGGTGGCAGGGAGGAGTCCTGGGTTTTCTTCCCCTGAACCTCAACACACAGAACTTAACAGAATACAAATCCTGCAAACATGCTGAAAACATGATAAACCTGCAGTATTTTGCTAGGAAGAGCTTTGTTAAATGCCCAGGTATTTTTAAAAGAGTTTGAGAGTGGAGCAGGGGAGGGGGTCTAATCATATAAAAAGAATTCTGAAACCAGTAAAACCAGCCTAAATTAAGTGTAGTTCAACTTGATTACATGTTTATCACTTGAATAAATTTTGAGGTGTGCAAAAACATATGTAGAGTTTATAGTAGTTTATTGTTTTTTTACATATAATTTATTATGGGTTAATTCTATTCTTTTTAATATTGTGAGTAATCTTGAGTCCCCTTATCAGGAAAACAATGGCCTATAAATAAGACAAATGAATAAATAAAATAAAATGTTCTTGCTCCTTAGCAGAAAAAGTTGTATTGTGAAATAGTGTGATATTCTCTATTTCTGATGTTGGATACCAGCTAGGAAATTATTTACCTTTATAATAACCCCAAGCTTAAACTTGCACCTCAAAAGAGCAAGTGAGTTGAAAGCAGGGACACCATTGTGCATACATCTGAGGTGTATACTCAGCAAAAAGTGTGATGGTGAAGCCATTCAGGTTGAAAAGCAGGCTGATAATTTCCCAGGATGTACTGCTCAGCTAAATTAAAATATTATGAAAATATAATATGGAAAGTTTAACTTTCCATGAAGCATTGTTTTTTTAAAGCAATTTTTAAGTGAGTTGTGGCAACTTCCAGAGAGGATTTTAAAATAGGCAATGAAAAAAATGGCATAAGCTTTTCCTTTCATTACCACTGCACAAAACCCAAGGACCCATCTCAAACCATTCCATAACAAGGGGAAGGTTAAAGGCACAGGCAATCTGAGACAACCTCGATTTGTGCTTCAGCCATTTTTTGTACATCTATATACTTTTGAAGAAGAAAGTATATTGTAGACTGGCACAAAATGCTGTCCATGGGCTGAAGATGTTACTGGCCAGTAGTCTTGCTAAATGATTGCGGTTGGAAGGGCTTCTGGCCATTTAGCAGCCACGTGCCTGCTGAGTGTTGGTCTCAATACTTCTGCAGCCAAAACATCCACAAACAGAACAGGTACTAGGAAGGCCATTGGGTCACCTGCCTCTTGGTCGGCACTCAGCTGCTGCTTCTTTGTGTTACCTCTAGATTTATTTTCTGATTGGTCCCAACTGCTGACTTTGAAAAAACTGAGGAACTGGGACATGGAATTCATCAGCTAGATGCTTCGATGCTTTTTTTCTGAGTGGCTTGGAAGCTTAAAGATTTTGTTTTGAACTTGCTGCAGACCCAGCCAGCCCTGAGTAAATAGGAGTAATAATATGGTCTATCTCAAGTTCCATAGTCTCCTCTCCAGCTAATTCTTCCCTGGGCTCATGTACCTCAGGACAAGAAGGGTAGTCTGGCTGAGTGGCTATAGAAATAGACCTTGACTGAGTACTTTCACACTGATTTTCTCTACTACAGACATTTACTTCTGTTCCCCTTAGAGATGGTAATTGTACAGCTGCACAAGTGTTGGCCCAGAATGGGTTACACTTTGCAACAAGAAAGCAAGTATAAGAGGATATACAAAGAGATCTTTTAACAATGGCTATCCTGGCTGGGGATCCTGAGAGAAACAGAGGGAAATGGTATTTGCCCCAAACTACAAATGCCAACTCTTTTCCCGTACGTCGCAGTGGGGAATCGATCTCCCAACCTCTGTCTCCACAGCCAGATACCCAATTCACTCACTATCCATCCAGGTAGCTATTTGTAAAAGACAGCTGAACGTAGTTCTCATTAAAATTAATAGTACTTAAATTGCAACTAATCATACTTTTGCTTGACTTATGTCACCAGCCTGGCATAAAATTCAGACATGTAGTGAAGGAAATAAGTCTGAAGGAAATTTTAAAAAATAGTATGTGTTGGGTAGAGAGATAGCCAATCAGGCATACCCCTACTCATGTTTCAAAACATGCATGATGCTCACACAGAGAGAATCAGAGTGTCTATTAATGTGAGAAGCTGAACTGTCTCTCTGCAAACTGATTTTCCTCCATATGCAAAAAGTACCCCCCCACACACATAAAAGTGATAGAGAAGTCACTTTTCATCACTAGAACACTATCCTTCAAATGTGGGTCTTCTCCTTTATTTCTGAACACCTGAAGAAGTCTTAAGTTGTCTCATCAGCTCTGTATCCCACCCATAGGGTTTGCTGTTCATTTGTTTGTTTTTCCTTTACTGCTTGGATTTTACTCCAAGAAAGTAACGCAAACCAGCTATAAGAACAAACCGGTTTGTCCATATTTGCTTTTGAATTATTAACGTACTATTAAAGTACTATTAACTGGTTTTGCCTTGATTCACGGAATGGTGAGCCTTGGTTTGAATCCAAGGATCTCCAAAGCCCTGAAGGAGATGAACCTTTCACGGTAAGGCTATAGACTTGAAATATAAGGAAGGGGAAAACTGATTCATTCCCATTGTTAGCTTGCTGTATAAGAATGATGTCCTAGCTTTATTAAAACTTTTCCGACTTCTCTGTTGCTTGTTTCATAGGTCTATGTGGGAAATGCAAGTAGATCTACCTGTCCTACAGAATGGTTCCATAGTCAAAACAGGGACGTGGACATGCTAACCCTCCAGATACTGCTGTGCTGCAGCCTTGTAGTGGTTTGTCTTAGTCTGTTGTCAAAAATGGAGCAGAAGCCCATTTGTGAGCATGTTCCAACATAGCATCAAAAGCATAGCGAAAGTCATGCACTGTAGAAGGACAAAGAACAGGATATTATAGCTGTTCTCTTCTGTCCAGTTCTAAATCTCTGTCTATTCCCAAATATGTCATGTGTGCATGGGTGCAGAACTGAATTTTCTGCACTCAT
Source organism: Pogona vitticeps (assembly GCF_051106095.1). Classification (NCBI taxonomy): domain Eukaryota; kingdom Metazoa; phylum Chordata; class Lepidosauria; order Squamata; family Agamidae; genus Pogona; species Pogona vitticeps. The sequence goes on from NC_135786.1 coordinate 170,670,321, forward strand.
CTGTTGGCAGTATACTGTTGACTGGATAGCTCAGTGAGTTGGATACAGAACTCAGGGGCAGACGTTCAGTTCCCTACTGTGTGTACAAGGACAACAGCCAGCCTGTGTAGTCTTTGGCAAACTACACAGTCCCAAAGCACTCACAGAATGAGGGAATTGTAAACCACTTTTGAATATTCTGTAGCTAGAGAGCCCTAGCAAGGGCTGCCTTAAGTCCGAACTGACTTGGCAGCCCACAGTTATTAATTAATGATAATGCCCAAGACAATTGAATAAAGCAAGTACATGCATTTCTAGTCATGCTCATAAAACAACCATTATAAACAAGAACAGAATTATCAGAATGCAAGAAAGATTCACAGCTTATGTAATCATTTCTGAGCCAAGGTTGATCAAATCTGCTCATCAATGCAATTTAGAACTTATTTCCTTTTAGAAGTCTTGTGGCAGAGAAAATGTAGAAGTGGAATGAAAGAAATCAGTATTTCCACACACAGGGAGAAAAGATGAAATACTCAAAGCTGACACCGTTTTGTGGACTTAATCAACCCTGGCTGTGATTTTCCTTTTTGGCAAAACTATAATCTTGCTGTGTACATATTTGGTTGCTCTTGTTTAAAAATATTGTATCACTTTGAAAGAAAAAAACTTGGGGAAAATGATGGGAAAGATATAAGGAAGAAGGTGGTTTAAAAACATACAGAACAGTAGGTATTCTGTGCTATAAAGGTAGATTATGGTGCATTATTTTAAGACCTTTCTGTTTGACTCTCAATGGGCAAAAAGTTAGAGCCTCTCTGCTACCTTCTTTCAGTTTTTGGAAAGGATGAAATAGTGGCTATTCTCAGTCCAATAAAAAGAAAAAGGCTTCTCAAAGCATGAAAAATTCCACATAATTGAGTGTGTGGAAACCTCTCTGTGAAACACAACAAACAGCAATTGCCCCAATTTTTTAAAAAAAATGTTATATCATATTTATGAGGTGTTTAATGATGGAGGAAATTTCCTGGAACTCTGAATCATAAGAGCATATTGTCATTGTCATCATTGTTTTAACTCAAAACATCAGGTTGCATATTAAGGCAAATGTGTGTTTGTGTGTGTTTTCTTTTGCAGTGTTATTGCTTTGTTCCTACATATCTCTGATCTAGTGAATGAGAAATAAGACAAAAATACAGTAAAGCTGTGCATATCTCCAGATAACCAACGACAAAATAAAAGCAGAATAATTTGTCTATTATGGACTTAAGCAAATGAACAGTTCAATAAAAAGATAATCTTTTCCTCTTCAGGGAGACACATTAAATGTATTCTTTTATTCCATCCAAAGACATACTCATTGCAGAAAAACTGAAAGGTCAAGCTGAGCATTGAAAACTGAATTTTGAAGTTTGGGACTTTGATGTTATATAATTTCTAAAACAAAATAAATAATTATTTTCAAGAGGTTAGCTGCATTGTAGAATGCATAATTCACAATCTGCCTCTTTAAATACACACCATTTTTTCTTCTGAGTCTCTCTATCCTTGCTATATAATTTAGAATAAAATTAAGAGATCTGTGAATTTATGTATGTAAGAGGAGTGTACCTTAGATTTCTTTAATCAAATACATGTAATTCCTGTTTTGCTGATGTTTAAAATGGGGTGCCAAGATTTTACTTGGCTTTTCGCCACTTTCCCAGGATAGTAGGAGGATAATAAAACATAAGTTGAAACTTTAGATGTAAAGAAAGAAATGTTCCCCCAGAAATTTGTGTTATTTGAAGAAGGAAATTTACAGTTTGTATTAAACTATGCTTCTCTATATTACATAAGAAATACTTGCTTCTTTGTCTGTATTGAAGAAGAGATTATAAAATAAAAAGACGCAAACCTTGGGAAAAGCAATTACAGAAATAAAAGAAATTGAAGAAAGAGATGGATGTGTTTTTTTAAAAAAAGACAAATGCATTCATTCACTAGCAAAAAAAATCTAATTTGAACCTACCTAAAGTAAATTACAAGCCCAAATAGTGAAGAAAAACAAAATAACAGCAATTTATAGTTATCTGAGAATCAAACCTAAGAGTGAAGAGTTTGACATTCATTTGGGGTAAAAAATTAGGGTACTTTAAAGAAATTAGGAAATCAGCAGGAAAGCATAATGAAACATTGATGACATTTTCAAAGTAGTAGAGTAAGGAAGTCTATTACAATTTTTAGAAAATTATCTTGTTTTGGAAAAAGTACTTTCAGGAGAGCTCATAGACTAGAGTAACCTTGGGATATATTTCATGGTGGCAAGTGACAATGAGGATAATTTGATAACATTTCCATACCATCCTTGCTACCAATGTGGTACACAACAGAATTGTTTTAAAATATAGGAAAACAAAATAAACAAACAAATAAAATAATCTAAACATTAAGACAACAGCACCCTTTTAAGGAGCTCAAGAGAGGCTAGATTAAAGAGAAAGCCAAGATAATGAAAATTGGTTGTAATTCTGGAGGGAAAGCTCTTTTCCACGTGCCTGCAAGAAACATGGACTCTTCCACAAATATTCGTAACTGGACCAGTTCATAATATGGCAGGTGGCTTTTCAGATATCTAACCCCTAACCTTATGGTTTTAAAACCTAATACCAGTGATGGGCATATTCAATGACTTCAAGGGGGCAACGGCCACCCACTGGAGTCCATGATGGGGTACACACCATGGGCCAAAAGGTGCCATAAATTGCCACCTATGGGGGATTTTTTTTAAAATAGCTGTTAGGGCTTTCTTTTGCCAAAACAAAGCCTGGAGCTCATGATACACTTTGTCTTATAGAGGAGTATAGGAGAAGATCCATTTTTTGTGTTCTCTTTACTTAAGTGTAATTTTGGCTTCTTGGTAATAAGGGAGGCTTTGAGAGCCTCTGCAGCCTGCAGAAAAAATAGTGGAGGCCTCATGAAGCTTGCAGGCTGTCTGTTGCCTGTTCCTCATTAAAACCAATATATTATATGGAGCATGGAAAAACAACAAGCAGTGCAAATCTTTCAGTCTTTGTGTAATTTGGGCTATGCACTGAGGAGCACTGAGCAACCTGTCAGATATCATTGCCACTTAGTCAACTGCAGCACTGTTCTGAAATATTTTTGCAGACAAAGTGACTCCTCCCCAGAAGCCAGTGGGACAGTCCGCAGAACTGTATAATTCTGATGATGGAATTGTCCTCCGCTACACAAAAGGGCTGGATGTGGGGAGAAACAAGTTGTGTGGCATGTACAACTTTTGTCTTCTAACAGGTGAAAACAGTCAGAAGACTTCCTCCACTGCTTATATGTTACTCCACTCTGCCTAACTGTAGGGCCAGTTGTTGCTAAAACAATAGGTTAGAATCACAACTGAACATAGCTACAGACAAGTAGAAGAAAACATGAAAGGCAGCACAGAGATTTGCCAAGGAAAAGCCCTCTGTTCTGAACAAATGAAGTGTCAGAAGTCTAATGTATAGGTTCTGCACTACAGTATATCAATTCACAGGGCAACCTGCTTTGATATCCCCTTGAGACAATTAATTGCTTAATGTTTTATTGCCTGGTTTTAAGATATTCTGATCAACCTAGCTAGCTATCATCTACTTGCAGTTCAGTCAGGGTTTTTGGTATGTTTGCTGTTGTAAAGTATCAGAAAACAATGGCCCCCAAGAACAGGAGAGACAAATAGTTGCAGATAATTCGTACTGCCAAATGAAAGTATTTGGTACTGAAATACTCTGGCTCTCAGGCATCTTCTGCCTGTCCTATTCATTGTTTCTTCCATACTTCCCTACCTAAGGGTGATCAATAAAAGATAAGTGATATGCTCTACCTTTCCTATTTTCCTAGAAAAATGGGCAAGTAGTTAGTAGTACACTTGATGTGAAAGACCCGAGTTCAAAGTGTTGATATCTGTCAATCTGTAACATGTCTTCTCACTAAGGGGTAACACCCAAAGGAACTCATCTGTTTCCTTTAACTAATTAGGCTTATAAAGCCTCATCTCCTTTATCCTCTCTCACACCCTTCCTTGATGGTGTGAAGTTATGGAGCGAGGCAGAAGCTGTGTGTGTTTGCTTGTTTATCAGCATTACCTGAACTGCCATCACTTACTCTGTTTAGTGCTTTTGGTATGTTATGTGATACAGTTTTAGCACTTTGTTTGTTTTCTTAGGAAATCCCATTTACCCTTCCCTAAGAGAACTAGATAAAATAGATATACTATTTATCTCAGTGTCTCGAAGCCTCCTTTTTTTTAACACAAATTACCTGCACAGTCATGAGGCCCACCTAGATGACCTAATGCCAGTTTCTATTTATCACTCTATCCCCTTGAATTGTTTTGAAGCTCTTATTTAGGGTCATTGGGCTCCCCAGTACCTACTAGTCACTGTACTCTGACCACTGCCATCAGTAGCCACCACGAATCTGGGAGCCACTACCACTATCAGTCCGATTCAGAAGCAACAGCAATGTGTCCACATAGACCTGCCAGTGATCAGGACGCACAGTTTAAAAGTATCTCATTATTGTAATGGTCACAAGGAATTACTGGGGGATGAGGGTGGAGATGAGAAGCAATGATTTTTTAGAAAAAAAATCCAGTGAAATTGGATTTGGAGAGCAGCAAGGAATCTTTTATCCTTATTACTAGATATGAGGACAAATACAAAATGTCTTTGTTTGCATAAACTATATGACTTTTCAACCAATGTGTTTATATAGTATCAAAAATTAACATTATCACACCAAAAATCAGGACAAAATTACACCAAGACACAGATACAAAACAGACCTAGGTAAGGTTAAGTCACTAAAATGTATAAAGAAAGGGGGGGGGGAGGAGAGAGAATTCAGATTTAGGGCACCATATCACACCTAATTCTGACCACAGCTACTGAAAAAATTGTGAACTGTGGTATCATCTGTTTGTGGTCTGGGGTAGACACCATTAACAGGGTGCTTAACACCATTAACAGTGGTTTCTACTAAGGAGCAGAAATTAAATGCCATCACCACATGGGCACATGCAATTTTTCAGCTCAGATCTTCTGAAACTATCCACTTAGTGACACTGAGAACAAACCATTCAATCACTTATTTGGAAAAGCCATCCTACATTTAATAGTAGTTGGCTCTTATAAATAATGTCCCAACATATTTGGAGAGCAAGATGGGAAGCAGATGGACCAAGGGCATGGTTTTCAAAAAGCAAAGAAGTTATCCTCTTGTTCATTATTGTACAGACACTGTTACACTGAAACCCCCCAATATACATATATGTGGAGGCCAGAGAGCTTTTTGTCTACTTTTAAATGCCTCCAACGCTACAGAGTACTGTGGGACCCTATGACACATTTCCAGTCCAAAACAATCAGAAGAACAATGTAAGCGCTATTCAGGTGTTACACTGCAGCAAATGCACAAGCAGGGAACACCTGGTCTGTTGTCACTTTCAATATTTATTTATTTATTTGATTTATACATGACACATCTACAGAGGAGAGGTTCCTGTTCACATAGAGGTCTGTGAGCTAATCCTTTATTCTTACATTGCTTGCCATGTAAGAAGAACAAGCACATTTGAAACTGTTATATCTCAAGTAGTATGGATGTCATAATATTGAACCTGAAGGTCAAATGAAAGACTTCAGCAGCCATAGTCACAACTACTGTTTGCTTGTTTTAGGCTGCAGACAGAATCTCCACATGGACAAGAATGTCTTCTCTGCAGTTGATATCATAAATAGAGATGGGCATGAACTGAACTAATATAATAATAATAAATTATCAAAAAGGGGATCGATTTTGGCAAAACAAAATCAACCCCCTTTGGTGCTTCATTTTGCTTCAGCAAACTGGATGCCTCCCCTTCCACTGCCCCTGTCATCTCACTACCTGGTCCTGTCGCTGCTGCCACCACCACTGCCGCCACCATCTTCAGAAGCAGTAGGCCCAGCAGGACTAGGCAGGGATGCAATGGTGGCAGTGGGAAGGGGTGACAGGTGGCAGAGGAGAAGAGAGAAGAGGGGCAAGTTTCCCCCACCCCAGCACGAACTGGAAAAATGAATGATAAACCCATTCGTTTTTCCGGAGGTTCGTGGTAGTTCATTATTAGCCACAAACTACAAACCACCATGAACCATCAGTTTTCCAATTTGTGCTCATCTATAATCACAAGCTAAACTAGCTTTTAGAAATACACCAAAATTGGTGGACCAATACAGGCAAGGCCTAAATCACATTGTTAAAACAGCATTCCTGAGACCCTCACTTATTCCTTGAAGGACTCTCTGAAAAATGGAAGCTTTGCCTCATGGTTGAGTTGCATTAACAGTTAAAAGTTCCATCTTGCTGTGTTTTTAATTTGAAATGGCCCACTATTTTCACAATGAGAGCTAACAGGGGAACTCCTGCATCAGAAAGACAGATATGAAAAGATACAAAGTTCTACATCTAGGTCAGGTAAAAGTGATGGAAATATGCAGTGTAGACAAATAATTGTAGATGATTTGTGCTGCTGAATAGAAGTATTTAGTATTACAATAATCTAGCTATGAGACAGCTTCTGACATCTGTTTTCTCTCTCTTTTATCTTTCTCTGCTTTGGAATTATCAACAGCTGTGCTATACCTTTCAAATTTGCTGATGCAGGTAGGCATAGTGTAGCATTTCAAGGAAACCAAAATGATAAGAATGTGAAAAATAGTGTGACTAGTTAAGATTTTTCTTTAAATTTGGACCTGATCCTCTGTACCCTTCTGTCCTCTCTTTGCCAAAGAGACTCTGTACAAAACCCACTGCTATTCTTCATAGTGTTCACCAATATTTCAAGATTTTAAAAATAATAATTAGAATGGGTATCCTGTCAATGAACAATCATGTGAAATTTTCTGTGTTACAAGAGCTGTAATGTCAGAATAACAATCTTAACAGAGATTCCTGCACACAACATAGTCTTATTAGACATCATGAGGTCTCTTGTGAACCATGAATATAGCAGTCATCCAGATGGATGCTGTCAAATTCTCAATGCTGAGAAATGTCTTCCATCCTGTGGCTTTTAAAAGTATGGAATATAACTTTAGACGACAAATAATTTGTACACACAGAGAGAGAATCATAAAACATAGAATGATGATGTTTGAAGGGACTATCAGGTCCAACCCCCTGCTCATGCAGGAATCCTAATCAGAGTATCTCTGACAAATGGCTTTCTAACTTTCTTTAGAATGCATCCAGTGTTGGTGTGGTCACCATTCCAAAAGTAAGTGGTTATGTTGTCATACTGCTCTAATAATTAGTAAGTCCATAGGATATTCATAGGATATTCAACTGAAGTCTCACATCCTGTAGCCTGAGCCCATTATTACAAGTCCTGCACTCTGGGGTGATTAAGAACAGATCTTGCCCCTCCTCTGTATGACAACCTTTCCAGTATTTGAAGACAGCTATCCTATCTCCCAATATTTCTTTTCTTTTAGTCTTTGCTCATAGGGCTTGGTTTCCAGCTCTATGATAATCCTTGTTGCTGTCCCTCGAAGTTGCTCCAGTTTGTCGGCATCCTTCTTAAAGTGTGGTGTCCAGAACTGGGTCCACTACTCTAGATAATGCTTAACCAACATCCAATGGAGAAAGACTAGTACTTCCCGGGATTTGGAGACTATATTTCTGTTAATGCAGCCTAAAATAGCATTTGGCTTTTTTGGCAGCCACATCACTCTGTTCACTCATATTCAGCTTTTGATCTGCAATTCCAAAATCCTTCTCACTTGTGGTATTATTGAGCCGAGTATCCTCCATCATGTAATTGTGCATTTGGTTTTTCCATCCTAGGTGTAGAACAGTGAAATGTGCAATCACATCTATGTGGCAATTAATGAGTTGCTAGTAGGATTCTCAGGGGATTGCACTCCTGCTGGGTTGGCACATGCTCAGGAATCCCACTGGAGACTTCTTAATTGCTACCTGGAAGTCACTGAATGTTATACAGAAGGCCTTCTTCATATGTAACAGAGCAACAGAATTTTAGCTATAAACATCTCAAGCCTGGTGGTTCCCATGGTATCTTATGATCTTATTCCAGTATATGTGTTTCTCTGCTTGTTTTATATATATATTTGTAGATCACCAAATTCCTGAAATTCTCTGAGTGATCTACAAGTAATTATTAAAAAAATCTAACAAATTGCAATAAAACGTTAATAAAATAGCACAAAACAAAACCTAACTTTGTCCCTTATAAGAGGCAACATGGCAGTGGTTAGCTAGAAAAACTGCAAGACTGATAGCAGAGAATACAAGTATGAACAGAACCCAAATATGCACATTTGATAGTATCAAAGTAAAGAACGGCTAGGTAACTGGAAGGCCTAAAATATTTCTTTTAAAGATCAAATCTTCCCCACATATCTTTCATCTCTTCTTCACTGTTTCTCCTTTAGCCTGTTTTGCTTACTGAGACACACAAAACAATGCCGTAGGCAACTAAAGCTGTTTAAAGACCGGAGCTTACAATATCAAAGCCCAGCCTTTATCTATACTTCTCAGGATTAGCTGTCAAAAGATCTGTGTTGCAGCATACTTGCGAAACCCATGTTATTTTGTTTGATGGGCCTCTCCTCTTGGACCCCGACGGAACTGAGTTTTTACATCCGTTTGGAATGCTCAGTTCACCTATTATCATATATCCAGGCTGCCAAACAGATTAGATCTGAGGTTTTGCATACCAGTCCTACAGGGGAATGGCTATTTTGGAATGTTCAAACGGATTAGAAAATATATGATTTTAATATCCTTCCTTTTGGCACAATGGAGGTGTGAGTGGGTAAGCTTAGGCACACAGGGAGGGTTTCCCTCGATGACCCATTGACCACCCCAAGGATGTATGGTGGGCACAGGGTACGTCCCTTCTCCTGGATATTATCTGTGTGAACTCTCCCTTGGAACAAAGACGCTAGATGGACCAACAGAAGCAGGAAAATGAGAAAGGCGAGAGTCTGACCCCACAGTATAGGCAGGCTCTGCAGCACCAGGGGGCAGTTGTCCTCTGGGCCCTTTGTTTCTCTATTCTTTGCTGAAAGGACTGATGATAAAAGAACATGGAAAGGCTGAGGCCAGACTAAGGATGAGATGAGAGAGATCAAGAGGAAGGACCCTGCTGCAGTGGTAGAACCAGCTGCAACTCAACTCTGCCATTTGCATCAGGAGAGAAAAATTGCCTGCGACAGATGGGTACAGACATCCCAGAGGGGAAGTCAGCTTGACTGTTGGACTGCAGGGGTGCAGATTGTGGTGGAAGTAACCCTAACCCACTCCTCTACAAGGGTCTCAGTATACTAGAGCTAATTTCCCTACGGAGCTCACAGTGCCATGAACTGTGTGGTGGAGGGGAGCTGTAAATAGTTCTGAATACATGTTTGCTAGTTAAGCCAACTGTTGTCTTTGAGTCTCTTTGAGGAAGATGGATGACAGTGGGATGATGTTTCTGCTCCCAGACCTTTCAAATGATGTCTGCCCCCTTGATAAGGTAAAAGTAAAGGTTCCCCTTGACATTTTTTTAATCCAGTCATGTCCTACTCTAGGGGGCGGCGCTCATCCCGCTTTTCAAGCCGAAGAGCCAGCGCCTGTCTGAAGACAGTTTCCATTGTCACGTGGCCAGCGTGACTAGGGAACACCGTTTTACCTTCCCACCGAGATGGTACCTATTTATCTACTCGTATTTACGTGCTTTTGAACTGCTAGGTTGGAAGGAGCTGGGACAAAGCGACGGGAGCTCACTCCGTCGCGTGGACTCGATCTTACGACTGCTTGGTCTTCTGACCCTGCAGCACAGGCTTCTGCGGTTTAGCCCACAGTGCCACCACGTCCCCTGCCCCCTTGATAGTATCAAAGTAAAGAAACGCTAGGCAACTAGAAGACCTATAATACTTTTTTACGTCTTTGCCACAGATCTTTCATCTCTTCTACGCTGTTCTTCTTCTAGCCTGTTTATTAGGATTATATATATATGAACAGTTACCAGCCAGCAGCTTAGAAATGAGTGGCAATTTATGGCTAACACTTATGCAATTTCTATTATGCAAGTGGAAAACAAACATTTTCTTTGTTTTAACAGGAACATATATGTGCTATTTTGTGTGGGTGTGGGTGAATCACATAATCATAAACTCAAGATTTAGATTTCCAGTTTAGGGGTACAGTATACATCTCCATATTAGCCTTTCAGGACTTGGTAGGCAGGTACCCATAGGAACCATGATGGTCTTTCTGAACTTGGGAACTGGTTTCCTCTCAAAGCCCTCTTTCAAGAATGGAGGATTTGTGATTAATACAATTTTCTAGAAATAATCAAAGGGAGCTTTAAGTGATGGTCGTGGCCTTAACAAACCACTTTCCAACAATTTCACCTGATCTTGACCGCCAGTTGGCACACCTCCATGAGCACAAGCCTAATGATGTCACCGGCCATGGCTTTTGTTGCTATTTCAAACTTTCCAGTCCACTCCATTATAAAGCTCCCATTACAGCAGCTCCCCTGGCGGCCAATCTGTTTCTAGGCACAATCCAAGCTGCTGGGTTTAATCTATAAAGCCCAAGCTATCTCAAAAAACTGAGATATGAGTCTGCCTGTACATTAGGATCATTAGGGGAGGCTTTTGTCTCAGTCCCATCACCCTCACAGGTGGGCTTGGTGGGGACTCGGGAGACGGCCTCCTCTGTCGCCGCTCCCAGCCTCTGGAATTCCCTTCCATGGGAGGCCAGGCTGGCCTCATCTTTGCCATCTCTCCACAAGCAAAGACCTTTTTTCTTCAGACTGTCTTTCCCTTAATAACCAGCTGTCTGAGAGGGGTTTCTTAAATGGATTATTGTGCCTTGTTGCTTTTAACTGTGTTTTACTATTGATTTTATTTGATGTATTTAATATATTTAATAATTTTTGTAGAAATTGTATACTTATAAGCTTTTAGCTTTTTAATATTGTGTGTTTCATGTAAGCCACTTGGATCCTTTTTAAGGAGAAAGATGGGGTAAAAATATTTTAAATAAATAATAATAAGACTCCCTTTCATCCTGGGAAAGCTTTTGGAGGGGCTCAGCACGGGGGTGAATCTTTCATGTCCAAAGATCACTACCACCAGTGCCAGTGGTAGGACTGGTAAGTGGTGATTCTTGGACATGAAAGACTCCCTCTGCCACATCAAGGCCCCCAAAGACTTCCATATGATGAAAGGGATCCCTAAGGAGTCTTGTAATGAACTTATAATTAACAACAAAAAGCTAAGGCTGATGATGCCATCAACCTTGCATGTGTGAGATGCAACAGTATTTCGGCCCTTGGTGTTGCTGTTTTATGCCATCAAGTCAGAACCACCTGATAGATACCCTCACAGGGCGTTCAAGATAAGTGAGATATGTAAGGAGTGCCTTTACCAGTTCCCCTGCCCCGAGTGAGTTTCCATGGCCGAGTGGGAATTTGAGCCCAGGCCTCCCGAGTCTAAGTCTGCCACGCTATTCACTACACCGCACTGGGTATCAAGTCTGTTATTACAATCAATTTATTTTATCTGGAGCAAGCTTCCATTTATTTACCCACTTGTCACAACACTAGTTTCATTCATAGAAATGACCATCATTTCTGGTGGAATGAGAAACCGAGCTGCTGGCTGTCCTTCAGACACCAAATGCATCCAGTCAAGAAATTAAGCAATTTGCAAACAAAAATGGTTGGTCTTTAAAACTGTTTTAATCTATTTACTGTATAGTTTTTGAAAAGGCAAAAGTGGAAAACAAAGATTTCTTTTGAAAGCTTTCAGTCCTTTCGGAGTAAAGCAATTTTTTTGCCAAAGAAAGGAGAGGGTACAGATGTTTCTTTTCTCTCCCCCCCCCATAGTTAAAATAGCAACATGTGGTTTTGCAAGGAACAGGAAGCATGAAGAGGAGGAAATGACTCTCATATGCCAAGTGCACTGAATAGTGATCGCTGTTGCAGCACATGAGTCTTCACACAGCTGAGGGAGTTTTGAGGAATCATGTAATAATATGAGTTGAAGGGACATCTTGCCATATAGGAATTCTAGGCATTCCCAAGAATGTCTGTGTTTATGAGGATAGAAGCGGGGAGAAACATCCCAAGACATTTGGCCAGCTGAAAGAGAAGAAAAGATCCCTCCCCCATTTTAGATGCAGAAGCCATCTGGCCTAGCAATTCTCACTTCAGTATGTTGTGTTTTATGAGCTGGTCACCTGGCCGTAATAAATAAATTCAATTCAATTCACTTCAATATGTTTTTCTTTTGGTGTGTTGTAGACTACCTGCCTGCACAGTGTGTGCCACTGTGTCTATTTTTAAGATGGAAGATAGAGAGAGGGAAATTGAGAAAAACATGGGTAATTTATAGGACCCAGGACAAGTTCAGTGGAGGTACAGCTCCATCTTCCAGAGGGTCAACTCTAAGAAGTGCAGGAAGAAACACCAGGAGTTTGTCACCAGTCTTTCCCAGCACGTACCTCCTGAAACGATTCCATCACCTCACTGTTTTATATGCAACAGAGAACTTAAGAGATGTATAGTCTCTCTTTTTTTCAGATCACAAGTGGTACAAAGTTGTAACTCAGATCAGGTAGGTTCAAATGATTTAATGTACATACATACTTTATTGTTACGGCATCAAGCCATACAAAATTGAATACAAAACTTCAAAGACTGGTATGCACTAGAAAGAGCCATACCAGACATACAAAAGGTAAAATATCTAAAACAGCAAATGTAGCAATGTAAGGCCAAGGTCTAAGGGTTTAGCTGTCTAGTCTGTCTGCTATAGCATGCCGCCCAAAATTTCACTACCAGTTCTGTAGTAGTCCGATTTTGGCCGGTTAACAATTGATTACAGTAGTCCGAATCCGATTGGCCTGCCATATGTTTTAGGAGAGGTGTAATATATTTTCCTCGGATCTTATTATGCCTGTTACACCTGAGCATCATGTGCTCGATAGATTCTATCTCACCAGAGCCACAAGGGCAGAATCTCTGTTCCCTCGGGATTTTCTCAAATCTGCCTTCCAACATCGCAGAAGGGAAAGCCTCGCATCTAGCCAGAGTAAAGGCTTTCCTAAACTTATACGTTTCAAGCTGTGATAGGTAGGCCATAGGGAGCGGGCGATATTTATTCATGTCTATTGCTCTAAAATTGTGGCATCTACTGAGATCTACCTGTCTCTCCATATCCATTAATCTCTGTTTAAGGGCTGATTTTGCTTCATCCCATTGCATGCTTAATATTGTGTGAGGAGAGAAGCCCATTACTTGCAATTTATTTAGGACCGCTTTTAACCAGCTCGATGGGAAGTTGTCCTCTAGGAGTAGGTGTGTTAATGTATATAGATAAACTCAAACCTGGAAAACAAAAAAGAACAAACAAAAAATAATGTAATTGTCAATGTTATTTCTACTCCTACAAGTAAGATGGCCATTGGGGTGGTGCCTGCTTGTAAACTAGTCCTATTGCGCAGTTCTCTCTTTTGCCAAAATATTTCCTTACTACCATGTTTTCCCGAAAGCAAGGCAGGGTTTTATATTAATTTTTGCTCCCAAAAAAAAACGCATTAGGGCTTATTTTCAGAGGATTTTTGTTTTACAGTCATGTCATCTTCTGGTTGCTGCACAATGCTGCACAAGGGTGGAGGGTGGAATTTCACTTCCCTGGAGCTTATTTTTGGGGTAGGGCTTATATTACGAGCATCCCAAAAAAATCCATACTAGGGCTTATTTTCAGGTTAGGTCTTATTTTCGGGGAAACAGGGTACAATCAGTTTCTGAGTGTTCACGTTTGTTCCTCTGCCACCTTTTAGATCTTTTATGGAGATACACTGGATCCTGGTGATTCAGGGTCACACCAGACCTCAAGTTTATATATGAAAGCCATTCAAGACCAAGGCTGGAGGTCTTTCTCGCAGCAGGAGGGACTGGGCCCACTGGGCGGATACAGAGAAATTATTAACTGCAAGGGTTGGACAAGCCACCTCCTTTCGGTGCTCAGATACTTCTGCCGTGCCCCCCCCCCAGAAGTCTTCCTCAGTGGGGGCAAGTGCTACATGACCTTTTTTAGTGGATGATGGGCTGTTCCCTGTTTCCTTCAGCATCTGATGCTGTGAACTAGTTTTACACTCTCTGGACTGAATGGTTTCAACTGGAGCCCCAGCCAGTGTCAACGGGTGTATCGCTGCCTTGGTTTCAAACACTGGCTGCTGGTCCCTTCTGTGCCAAGAGGGACCCGTCCTGATCGCCCTGCTGGAGCGCGCCCAGGTTTCCTTTCAAAACAGACACGTCAGCGCGAAGTCCTCCCGCTTGAGATACAAATGTGACTTAATAAACCTCTAGCTTGACCCTGACGCGCGGGGGTGGGAGGGTGACGGGCGGGGAAAATCTGAACAAAAACCAGAGGGAAAGGTGATCTTCCCGTCCGGTAGCCCCCCTACCCCCCCAAGAGCTTGCCAAATCGCCAGCGGGGGGTCGCGATCCCCACCCTCACCCCACCCCCGCCCTCCCGCTGGCTGGCTTCCCCGTTCCGCGGCTCCCACACGGGCGCGCTTCGCCCCGCCGTCCTTCCTGGTTCGGAGGCGAGCAGGCAGCGGGAGCCCCACCCCTCGCCTGGGCCAAGGTGCTCCGGCGGGCGAGGCGGGAGCGGAACACCAGCAACAGCCACAGCAGCTGGCGGCGGCGGCGGCGGCCAGGTCCCAGCGGGCGGACGAAGGCGGGGGACCCCCGGACCTGGAGTGCAGCGAAGGCTGGGAAGCAAATCGAGAGGCAAGCTCGGCGCGGGGGCTCGGGGAGGGGGTGTCGCGCCTCCTTCCGCCACGCGCACCTGGGAGCTACAGCAGCAATCGTCGCCTACCTTTGGCGGGGCGGGAGTCTTCGTCCCACCGCCGCCGCCAGGTCCCTCGCACTGGTTGGATTACGAAGAGCCCAGCCAAGGCCACGATCTGAGAGCCGTCAAGGGAGAAGACCAGAAAGCCGCGGGCAAATAACACCGATCAAGCTTTGGACAAGAGCCGAGGGGGGGGGTGGAATCTCCTCTCCTCCCCGCCCTCCTTTCCGTGGGCCGTGAGTTTCCAGACGCCTCCTTCTCTCTCCCTCTCCCCACTTGAGATTTCTTGCCTTGCGTGGGTGGCTGGAGGGGGTCTCCCCTCTGTCTCCACCCCACGCTCTTCCGATCGCCTTCCGGCGTTATTGAACTCGGCAGGGATCTCCCCCTCGGAGCCTGCGAGGCCAAGAGAGCCAGCCAGCGAGCGAGCGAGCCCGGCAAGGACAGGAGGGAACACCTTGGGTGCGTTACCAGGAGCCTTCTTTTTTTTTCCCCTCCGAGGCTTTTGTGTCTCTCTGATCAGCGCTCTCTCTGGTGGGAGCTGCCCAAATGGAAGGGGAAGGGGGGCGGAAGGGCGGAAAGAGAGAGAGGGTGGTGCGGGTGGTGCTTGACGGCGATGACGGTTTGCTCAGGGTCTGTGCCCGGCGGCAACGCGAAGGAAGACGATCGTGTGTGCGCACTGCGTGCCAATGTGCCTGTTGTGTACCTGACTAGTCAGATCGGAGGCAGAGAGAGGCAAATCGGGTGAATAGGGGGACGTGCTAGATGGATCGGAGGCAGAAAAGGCAGACTTTGCTTTTGGCCTGAGGTTAAAACAAGCCATTGCCAGGTGGCCACCCTGAGAAAAGATCGTCAGTGCCACAGGCGTTAACATTTGCCTGCGCCGATCGCCTTGCAGCTGTCAGTTCAATTTCTCACAGCAGCCCTGGTGGCGAGAGGTAAAGCAGTGTGTCGGCCTTTTATCCCCGTGCATTTGGCTGTGGATGATGATGACTTCCTTATGGGGCTCCCCGGGTTGCCACTGGTGGGAAAAAAGGGACAGTTGAAGTCTTCTTGCTCTGAGACTAGTGACAGGCGAGACAAAGGACAGCAGAGGGACACCACTGGACAGGGTAGTGTTAGGAGGACCCGGCTCTGTTTTTGTTGTGTTTTGCTCCCAACACCTTACACATCCAGTGAGGGTTTTGTGGAACAGCTGGAATGAATGAGATTAAATTCTTTTGTCTGTTGTGATGGCTTCTCAGTAAACTGCCCTAATTGCAAGGTGTTGCCTTCTTCCCAAAGGATTAGAAACCAAAATATGGCCCTTGAAGAAATTTCATAGGACAGTTTCTGTTCTCATCCGCCAGGCAATTGAACCAATAGTAGGCATCCTTCAGTCTCGAGAGACTATGGTATCGTGCTCTGTATGGAGGACTTGGAACAGCGTCTAGCGTGGCTGAGAAGGCCAATTCGAGAGTGACAGTCCCTTCCACACTGAAGACAAATTCAGTCTGTCCCCTGTCCAGCTCCCTGCTTTTGCTGCTTTTGTGACTTCCTCTTTGCCTCGGCCTGCTGGACAAGGGTCTCTTCAAATTGGGAGAGGCCGTGATGCAACGCCTGCCTCCAGGCTGAACGCTCAGATGTCAGAGTTTCCCATCTGTTGAGGTCTATTGCTAAGGCCTTCAGATCCCGCTTGCAGATGTCCTTGTATCACAGCTGTGGTCTCCCTCTGGGGTGATTTCTCTGCACTAATTCTCCATACAGGAGATCCTTTGGAATCCAACCATCAGGGCCTTGCCGGAGGTGAGGGAATCCAAGGCCGCTTTTATTTCTGCTAAGGTTGGTTCGCTGTCCAGCTCTTCCAAGACAGGCAGGCACTCAATGTTATTTAATGCTTCTTCTGTTACTACATTCTCTCTGGAATATAGCTCAGAGTAGTGCTGCACCCAGCGTTCCATCTGCTGTGCTCAGTCCTGGATGATCACACCTGTAGCAGACTTCAAGGGAGCAGATTTCTTCTGTATTGGACCTAAGGCCTGCTTGATACCATCATACATTCCTTTGATGTTACCTGTGTCCGCTGCTATCTGTATTTGAGAGCACAGCTGAAGCCAATAATCATTGGAGCATCTCCTGGCAGCCTGTTAGACTTGGTTACAAGCAGCTTGAAGAGCTTGCAAGTTGTACTCACTAGGACAGGCTTTGTATGCTGCTAGAGCTCTTCTCTTATCCTCGATGGTTGGCATCAAATCCTCCGAATGGTCTTCGAACCATTCATCCATCTTTTTGGTCTTCTTGCCAAAGGTGGACAGGGCGGTGTTATACACAGCGTTCTTGAAATGTTCCCATCGTTCAGGTGCATTTGCATTAGCTGGACCTGGAAGGGTTTCCTCAAGGGCTTGGGCAAATTCCTTCACTTTTCTTTGATTGCAAGTCTTGCTGATGTCAATACGTGGTCTTCCTTCCTTTTTCGTGTGATACAATCTCTTTGTTCGCAGTTTTACTCTACTACACACCAGGGAGTGATCAGTATCATAATCAGCACTCTGGTAACTACGTGTGATCATAATACTAGGAAGGCTAGAACGTCTAGTAAGGATCAGATCAAGCTAATGCCAATGCTTGGATCATGGATGTCTCCAGGAAACTCTGTGTTGAAGCTTCATATTAAAGAATGTGTTGCTGACACAAAGACCATAATAACAGCAGAACTCCAGCAAGTGTTGGCCATTTTCGTTCATCTTCCCAATACCAAAACGGCCTAGACAAGTGGGCCAAGAATTGTGATCAACACCAACTCTAGCATTAAAGTCTCCAAGAATGAACAGTGCCTCTCTTTCAGGGACTTTTTTGATAGTAGCTGCCAGATCGTCATAGAATTTGTCTTTCACTTCTGTAGTGGATGACAGTGTTGGTGCATATGCACTAATGAGGGTGACTGGTCCTGCTGATGAGTGATGGGTATTTTGCGGGGGGGGTTGGGCCCTCTCTTTGTTCTTCCTCATCACATGACTCAAGAGGCCTAGTGGTTTGAATTGGGATGTGCCTGGAGTCTGTTCTCATTTCCCTAGGAGGTTTTTCGCTGGGGATGAAGGCCAGGTATGCTTTCCCATGGGTATTTTGCGGGGGTGTGTGTTGTTTTTTGGGCCCTCTCTTTGTTCTTCCTCATCACATGACCCAAGAGGAGGGCCTAGTGGTTTGAATTGGGATGTGCCTTATCAAATACTCTAATTCTATCTCCAATCCTAATATGGTAAAGAGGAATTGCCTGAGGGAGGGTAGAGTGTCAGCTTTAAAGGAGGATGAGCAGGAGAGCGTGTCTAATGGCGCGTGAAATTCTCTAATTCTATTTTTACCCTATTTTGGTAAATAGGAAAGCCAGTTAACATTCCATACACTGGGGAGGAGTATACTTTTAAAGGTCAGATCATATTTCCACATATTAGAGAGCAGGCCGGGTAGGTTGGGCTCGTTAGCCCTGGAAGGCAGCCCATCTAGGAGAAGGAAAACTCTGATTTTAAACCTCCACTGCCTTGTGGCTATATCCACTTATGGAAGAGGCTTCAGGAGATAACCTTGAGGCAAAATCCGGAGCCGGAGTCCCGTAGACAGTTCATGTCATTCTGGCAACTCCTGTGACGTCGCTGGAACCAGTTGTATTGGCTCTTGCCTTTCCATTGGACCATTTCAGTGACGTGGAGAGGGGGGAATTTGCTGCTTGGGTAACAGCCTATCCTCCACATTATTTTACCCAGGCTTCATGCCCTGGAGAGGACACTCCAGCTTCGCATACAGCGTTGAAACAACACGGGAAGTGGCAGTTACCGGTTATAAGTCTTTGCTCAATTGGTGTAGAGCATGATGCCAGGGGCTACTTCTGATGGTGGGAGAGGTCATTGCACCTCACTAGGTAGATACCGCCCACCTTAAGCTGGGCAGCCCCCAGCCAGTAAGGTGCTACCTCGCCACGGTCTGTTAACTTCACGGGGTGCGTGGGGTTTAGGGTCAAACCCGACAAGCAGATCGATAACCGTGCACCATGCAACAATCGTAAGAAAACTTCTGCCCTAAAGCTGGGCACCTGGAATGTACGGACAATGACCCCTGGCTTTTCTGACTACGGCTTTCCTGACGACCTGCAAGAAACAGACAATGTGCGCAAGACAGCTATCATTAACATGGAACTGAGTAGACTGCAGATGGACATTGTTGCCCTGCAAGAGACAAGATTGCCAGACTCGGGATCTGTCAAAGAAAAAAACTTCTCATTCTTCTGGCAGGGAAAACCATCGAATGAGACCAGGGAATATGGTGTTGGCTTTGCAGTCAGAAATACTCTGCTGAGATGCATTGTTCCACCTACTGTGGGGAGTGAAAGAATCCTGTCTCTGCAGCTCCACTCATCAGCAGGACCAGTCACCCTCATTAGTGAACCAATGGGGAGCATCAATTTATCAATATAAAGCATTGGCCAGTGTCCTGCTGGTGTATGTATAACTTGCTTTGCACCTACTCAACAAGGCCATAGGGATGTGATTGGCCATGCCCTGAATCGTACAGCAGTGATACACCCTGGTGCCTTTCCAGTTAACTGGGCCAAAACGCAACTGTCAAATTGCTAACTGGCAATTTGATTGCATAACCCACCCACCCATTATGGCAGCTCCATTGGCCGCCAATCTGTTTCTGGGTACCATTCAAGATTTTAATCTATAAAGCTCTGAATAGTTCGGGTCCAAGCTATCTCAAAGACTGCATCTCCCTTTATGAACCTGCGTAACTGCTAAGAGGCCGTTCTCCCAGTCCCCCACCTTCACAGGTGCATCTCATGGGGACCCAGGAGAGACTCTTCTCTGTTGGTGCCCCCAGACTTTGGAACTCCCTCCCACAGGAGGTGAGTCTGGCACCATCTTTGCTGTCCAGGTGCAAGCAGGTGAAGACCTTTCCCCTCTGGCAGCCTTTTCCTTAGTGACCGGCTGTCTAAGAGAGGTTTTTAATTTGTGTATGTTGTTGCTTCTTAATCTGTTTTTCATAATGATTTTACTTAATAATTTTAATATAATGTTATTCTTTGACTACTCTACTGTTTTTAGCATTTAATACTGTATTTTTAATAACGTACTGTGAGCCACCTGGGGTCCTTTGTTAGAAGGAAGGTGGGGTAAAAAATTATTTTAAATAAATAAATAAATAAGCTACTATAAGCCACAGCAAACGAATAAGATTATAGCCATTGTTGTGATGGAAGTCCATTCCCCTTTCCTCCTACCCTCTCCATTTATTGATGCATCTTTCATTGCTTCTGGCTAAGTTCTAAATTTAAGGTTAGAATTTACAGAAGAACTATCTGGGTAGTTCTGTGGTTTATGTATCTGACTTTGAAGCCAGAGGTTGGGAGTTTGGCTCCCCATTGTTCTTCCTCCTTGACAGGGCCTGTACTTAATTATCAATTTGCAGTTCTCAGATGATTATGATTCTCTGGCTTTAAAGCTGATTCCCTACAAGCAGAGTGTGACCATTGAGATATTGTGGGATTCTTGTCAACCCACACTGGCTACTTATGTGGCAAATGTGCATAAAACAAACAACATATGGTCTAGGGGCGCCTTAAAGATGAAGAAGTTCTATTCGTCATAACCCTTGATGGATTGTAGCCCACTTCTTCAGGTGCAGTTGTTTCTTCTTTGTGACTTATTTCAACCATTCCAAGATGTTTGTTTCACAACGTGACTCAGTTTGAGTGCGGCAAATGCTGTGATTGTTGATTGTTGCCTGTCCTGATTCTTCATAGTTGCTGGAGGGCAAATCAAGTCGTGCAAGCTCATATTTGAAATTGTTCTTATACAGAGATTAACTTGTGCCTACGCAGATCATTTGGTTGTTTTGCTCACCTTCCTGAAAACTGCATTGTGTTAGGGTGTTCTTTCATAGGCCTCCATATTGATGTTTTATACAAGAACAATATTCTGTAGGCTCTGCTTTTGTTTATAAAGTATCAGTATACTTCAAACAGGAGAGAATGAGGGAAATTAAATAAATAGTTATACAGTACTTCAAAAGACTTATACATAAATTGTTTTGTTTTCAAAATACACACAGGTAGACTTAGCTACCTGAAATAGGTGAGAGGTGTGACTTTATTTTTCCAAAAATGTCCACTTTTAAGTGACGGTTGCTCTTTTATTAGCATTGTTGTTCAAACAGTTATTTATTTTAGAATGTTGTATCCTTTTTTGTTACCTGAATCTATCTGAAGCACAGGGAGTGACAAGATACAGGTGGTTTAACAAAAGATGTATTCATGGTAAGAGTGTCTCATTTGGTCTGCTGTTGCCATGCTGTTTTAGGGGGAAGGATTCAAAAATTAAAAGGCAGCGTGAAATGCATGAAAGCCCTCCAGCCATTTTGATATATGCGAAAGTTCTCTGTTACGTTTATGTAACAGAGCATGCAATAACTTATGCAATAGGTAAATATATATTTATTTACTTATTGCACAAGTGGCAGAGCTTTCTAGGAGCTTGTACAATGAGGTATTCATTCATGTGTGGCTTTTTAAAATGACAATCTGGAAATGTACAGCAGCTATCATGGACCTGGAGTCAAACCATGTTAGAATATGCATAAATGGGACCGGCCAAGGTGGCCTTGATCTGTATGTTCATTATTCAGGTTCAGAGAGTGTTGGGGGCTTCCACACAACTTTTCTTGTCAAACCCAAAATAATGCTCTTTAAAGCTGCATTACCTCTGAATGACAGATTAGAGAAGTAACATTATAGTCACTTATCTATGAGTTATCTCCCAAAGAACTCTTATGGGGCTTACTTCTGAGTAAATTATTATTATTATTATTATTATTATTATTATTATTATTATTTATTGGATTTATATACCGCCCCATAGCGCTACAAGCACTCTCCGGGCGGTTTACAATTTTAATTATAAAGGCTACACATTGCCCCCCCAGCAAGCTGGGTACTCATTTTACCGACCTCGGAAGGATGGAAGGCTGAGTCAACCTTGAGCCGGCTACCTGGGATTTGAACCCCAGGTCGTGAGCACAGTTTTAGCTGCAGTACAGCGTTTTAACCACTGCGCCACGAGGCTCTTCTGAATTGCAGGGCAGGCCCAAGCATATTTTAAACTCCCTTACTACTGTGTTAATAATTCCAAGCTGTAGATACTTGGTTTCAATCCAGCACATTGCTCAAATTCAGAAAATGTAATTGCTTTTCGGGACCACAGTGTAAGAAGAGCAGAGATCATTGAATAGACACAAATAATGATGCCAAAGTACGAATAATTGGAACAACTATCTATTCTTGCCCTGACTACACAAACCTCCCTCCCCTGCATCTTTCTTTTGTACTGATATTCAGTTGTAAAGCCCTGTGGGGTATGGGTCTCTTGTACCTGCTCTTTGTAAAGCACTGTTACACAAGGATAGTGGTATGTAAATCAGTGACTGTCATAATAATGGATGAATAAAGTAATATGTGAATCAATAGATGCCATAATCTTTGAAGATTCCACTTTAGAAAGTTATGATTAATGCTTGATAATTTTAACTTGGCAGCCATTAAGCTAGATATCTCTCAGAACTAAACGGAATGGTCTTAGGCTTCTAAGCAAGCCTACAAGAGTGAGAGTTCCCATCCTCAGTTCCAGATGAGGCTTTTAAAGTGGGGAGTAGTAAAGCTGACTTCTTATATAATGTGAAGCTGGATGCATGGCACAGTTGTGTGAAACCGATCAAATGCAATGACTGTTTAAGGAGTTAATATTTATCTGCCGTTTGGAGGTGGGTCACAGCAGAAGATGCATGTGCGGCATTGCAGAAGGTTCAAAGTTCAGCTCCCAGCCTCTCCCAACAGAACTGAGAAGGATTTGTGCCTGAATCCCTGGAGGACTGCTGCCAATCGGTGCAGTTTGGGCAGGCAGATCTGCAACTGGAGCAAAGGATTCTTCTTTGTAGTTTGTGGCAGTGGGCCTCCTGTAGCACACATCTGGCTTGTTGCAGGAAGCAGGTGCTGCGGGAGTTCAGTTTGAAGGCTGTTCAGTTTTTATCTGAAGCAAGCCACGGATGTAACATCTGTAAAAGTACTTCAAATTAACGTCTGCTTGCACCCATCTGGCCACTGCCTTGCTTGCCCATAGAAAGAGCACAAAAGGCTTGCATTTAAATTACAGCAGTGACAGAAAAACGGTAATTTTTAAAACTTCAGAAGGTCTGTCTTAGAAACTGGCAACTGTTTTGTCTGTTGACGGCTGCATTCTCCCCATAGATTGTATTTTTGGGGGGAAGGGGTTCATATGTTGGCCAAGGCTGGATCGAAGCTGGCGATTAGCAGAGCCAGAGCCAAAAGTTTGGGTGTAAGAAGATAGGCCATGGTTCCTCTCTATGTATGTCTCTCTGTCTCTCTCTTTCTGTCCTCCTGTCCCCTATCTTGTGTGTTGCCAGGGTAGAAAGAGATCATGTCAGAAGTCTCAATGGATTGCTTTCAAAAGGCTTCTGAAATTAAAAATTGCACCAAAGGATACATGAGATCGCTTTTTTGCCCAAAGGATACACAGGATTGCTTTTTGCCCACTCCTGGCCTAAGTGATAATGGAAGAGGCATCCATAAGTACTCATCTCGAGTAAGCTGAAAAAGTATTGTACTGCATTCTTCATACAACTTTAAAGAATTAACAAGTGTGTTATTATTGTCCGCTTTGATCTTATGTATATCTGGGCTATGAAAGCACACTCTAACTTGAATGTATTGAGTGACATTACTATATGAATTAAAAACAACAACAACAAGTGACCACCCGAAACTGAATTTGAAAATAGCTTCATGGTGGTGAATGATGATGACTAGTAAGAGTGAATGATCTGTCGCATCTTCCAGGGGTCTTCGATGATATAAGTGTTAAAGAGCTGTTCCAGTTGTAACTTTTAAAAGTTCTTGAAGAGCCCTTGGTGGAGTGATGGTGATGTCACAGAGAGAATAAATGAGCAATGTGGCAAGTGTGGTGTTTTGGTAAGATAACTTAAGAATTGGGCTGTGTTTAAGTGTGCTGTGGGAATAATCTCCATAAGCCATATTCCCATGGCAAGCTTTCCTGTGTTCCTGTATAACATTGAACTCATAACCCAGTTTGACTGGACAGTAAACATTCCTCTGTATTAATGGTAACTGCTGGCAGTTCTGAAACGAAGTCACACAATAAGGGCCTGCAAAAATTACAGTAGGGCAGATGAGAACTCATCTAGGAGACCTTATTTTTGCAAGTATTACTATGATGACTACAATCCTGGACTGTAATCATTTCTCCAAGATAGTGTAAAATATAGGGGCTTAAGTAAGTACATGCCATCTCCCTTATCTCACTTTCTCACTTCTCTCTCTCTCTCTCTCTCTCTCTCTCTCTCTCTCTCTCTTTCTTTCTTTCTTTCTTTCTTTCTTTCTTTCTTTCTTTCTTTCTTTCTTTTTTCAATTGACACCTTTGTGATTCGTGAAAAGCATTGACACTGTATAGCAGTGGTCCCCAACCTTGGGCCTCCAGATATTCTTGGACTTCAACTCCCAGAAATCTTGACTGGCAGAGGTGGTGGTGAAGGCTTCTGCAGTTGTAGTCCAAAAACATCTGGAGGCCCAAGGTTGGGGACCACAGCTGTATAGCAAGGTTGGGCAACCTGTGGTCCCTGGGATGCTGTAGGGAAGTGGTCCCCAACCTTGGGCCTCCAGATGTTCTTAGACTACAACTCCCAGAAGCCTTCACCATCTCCTCTGCTGGCCAGGATTTCTGGGAGTTGAAGTCCAAGAACATCTGGAGGCCCAAGGTTGGGGACCACTGCTGTAGGGCACCAACTCCCATAATCAGTGACCACTGGCTATGGTGGCTGTGGGATGGAATTTGGAGCCCAGCAACGTTCACTAGGCAACAGGTTCTTTGTGTGTTTCCAGCACCTGGAGAGCTACAGGTTTTAGAGGTCTTCTAAGGCCATTTGGGACCTTTCAGAATTAGTTCATTTTAGTGTGGCTATACTTCTGTGTACCCAGGGAGCCCCGCCACCATTTGAACCTATCCTCAATGTTTGAATGGTTTCTTTTTCTTCTAAACCTGTAAAAACCAGGTGTCCCAAGTTCTTTATCAAAAGGAATA
Organism: Pogona vitticeps; assembly: GCF_051106095.1. Classification (NCBI taxonomy): domain Eukaryota; kingdom Metazoa; phylum Chordata; class Lepidosauria; order Squamata; family Agamidae; genus Pogona; species Pogona vitticeps. Next base: position 170,695,327 of record NC_135786.1, read on the forward strand.
GTTATTATTAAGCCAGGAATGCATAATGTGATTTACTGTGCCAAAAGGCCAAAGCTTGCTTGCTTGTCTCAGTTTAGGCATTTGTTTTCTGGAGATGGTAGTGGTGGTATGATTACAAAAGTGGAGAAGTAGAAGAGAAAGGAATTGTGAAATAGTAATAAAACAGCAGAAGGATAGAAGGGGTAGAAGAGCCAAAACTAAGGAATCACTGTAAGCAAAAGCTGTTACCATCTGGTGCGCGATAACACCATCACAGCATTGTCTTGCCACTGATGTATTCATTGGGGAAGTAGGAGTGGTTACTTAAGTCAAGGACTTTGGGGAAATGAATTTTTGAGGAAGCTTTGAGGGAAGGAAGAAAAACCACTGCCATCTTGTCAATCTTTGGCAAGTAGGAAGGAACTTGCTTGTTGTAGTACATATTTTTGAACTTCAGAACTTTTCATTTTCCATTGAACTGCTTAACCAAGCTCACCATATACATGGTATATGATTTCCACATTTCCATTCCTATCATGGCTCTCTTCGCCTGGAGTTCATACCCAAATCAAAATCTGAGTAATGATTATCTATAGAAATTGCACCACTGTGCACATTTACTGCCGAAAATGTCTTTCAGGGAAGCTGCCTTAGCCACAGCGACATATATTAATTTTATAATAGAAGAACAGAAAAAGTAATGACAAACACATGTCCTTGAAAGGATCCAAATGTCATGTTTAATCGAAACCCATGGAGCTTGGGAGAGGGTTTCCTGGAAGTCATAGCACATTGGTTCCATGCTGTCACTTGGCACATTTTTCAATTAGTCATCATGGCTTTCTTCTTTTAAATTTACAGGTAGCACTTTTGTATCCTCACCCAATGTTGTCACAGCTGCCAAGAGTGACTGACAGTCTGATTGCTATTTTCACTGCTGCTACTCTGGATTGGCAGTTTAATGAATGCCATGCTTCCCTCCTAGTCTGCATTCATGTAATAACTGCCGTTAAGATGAAGAGTGAATGGAGGGCACTATATATTTAAACAACACAAAAGAAGACAAAAGATGTAGAACATGCTTATGTTTGTGTACATTGTCTTCCCATTGAGTCTTTTTAAATGAAGTCTGCACCCACTCCCTAGAGTTTTCTGCAGAGATTTGATCATATCATTATTCTTGCAAACAGGATTGCTGAATAGAGATATACGGTATGCATCTGTAACAGTCTGCAGAAGCGTCCCCCTGAGGGAATGTTCTAGCAAGCTTTATTTATGTGCTCACTTGTTAGCTTGCATAGGGTGTGCTTTTGTTCAGCATACGAAGAAAGAGATCATAGCAGCCAGTGTGAGAGAAACACACTCTTATAAAGCCTTACCCCCCCCAAAAAAAGTTATTTGCTATCCTAAAATAATCTCTTGAGGTAGAATTATTATGATTAGTCATTTCAACATTCCATTATCCTACTGTCTTTAAAAGGTTTCAGTCAAGAAATACCTTGAGGAAAAATCAATTGAACAACTCATAAGAATGCAGTCATAGTGATGAAGCTCCCATTTTTTTAACCTTGGAAGATCTATACAGTGGGGTCTTGACTTGAGAACTTAATTCGTATTGGAAGGTGGTTCTCAAGTCAATAAGTTCTCAGGTCAAATCTGCATTTCCCATAGGAATGCATTGAAAACCATTTGATCCGTATCTGCTCTTTTCCGTCCATAGAAACTAATGGGAAACTGCTATTCCGCCTTCGACCACTAGAGGGGGATATTTTTTCTTTTTTTCTTAGGTCAAGAAAGGTTCAGGGAAGGCAGGGAAAATACAGTCCAGGCAGTACCAGGCAGTCTGAAGACTCCCAATCCACTCTCTAAACGCTGGGAGGAGTGAGGAAGCAGACAGGCACCCTTTTCACTGGCCAACAGTTAACTGAAAGTTCAAATTTTGCACTTTCCCTGCCTCCCACGTGGTTTTTTTCAGTTCTTAACTCAAATCTAAGTATGTAAGTCAAGTCAATATTTTCCTATGAGAGTGGTTCTTAAGTCAAAATGTTCTTAACTCGAGCCGTTCTTAAGTCAAGACCCCACTGTATGTTTTTGCTAATTTTGATTATAGCAGGAGCAAGGATACAAAGAATACCAAAGCCACTGAGCTATCCAATCAGCACATTAATACTACCATGTATCTATATGCTTTCAGAGAGGTCTAGATGAATTGGACTATATGGACTTCAGAAACTTCCCTCTATTTATACATCTATGCATACACCCAACTGCTTCTCCACTAGCACTGCTCGCAAATCAAAGCCAACATGTTCAGCATACATTTGAAAAGGGAGCTTATGTTTATATAGTTATATATGCATAATTTCTTTGGCTGCTAGAAAACAATCTGCAGACTGAGGCTTCTAATTATGTTGAAAACCTTAACACGGCTTCACGTGGCTTTCTTTGCCAATGCTGCTCTGAAGATGAAGCTGTCAGAAGGCAACCAAGATAGTGTTGAAAAAGGAGGAAGCAGGCAAAATAGAGTCAGTTATAGTTACGTAGAGTCTGGTATGCAGTTTGGTGTGATACTTGCTTCCACATGGCATATCTACCTCATGCTATCTTATATAGTCTGCCTCTCTTATGAAATGAAAGAAAAGAAAAAAATCTCTCTCCTTACCATGTCCTGTCTCCTCCTCCTTCTTAGAGGAAGCTTTGTAATTTTTAAATTTTTTATTTATTTTGTAAAAGGTACAGAGCATCAGCACTGCCCCAATAGGCTATTAAAAAACCCTCAGAGGAGCAGATAAAGTTTTAATTTCTTTATACTATTAAATGGCTTAACAATATTGGGAGACTGAAACCAGATAAAGCAGCAAGCTCCACTCTGGTTTGATTCCAGTAATCACACATGCTAGAAATGAACCAAAATGGAGTGATCCTAACTGAACCTAAAAAAAAGTGTAGCCCCTAAGAGGAAGCTGAAAAAGTTGATGTAGGATTACTCAGGGATTTGTCTCAAGCAAAAGGAGTGAACCAGCCTGTCCCTACAGCAGACCAGACAGAGCAACAAATGCATGTGTGATCACCACATGGCTGGCTAGATATTGTGACAGAATGAAATTATATTCATCACTTTTAACTGTAAATATTTTGAGGCATCATATCCTTTGTAAACACTGCACAGCTTCAGGTCCCATACAGTGGTGCCTCGCTTAACGACAATAATCCGTTCCAGGAAAATCGCCGTTAAGTGAAAACATTGTAAAACAAAATTAAAAACCCCATTGAAACACATTGAAACCCATTCAATGCGTTCCAGTGGGGTAAAAACTCACCGTCCAGAGAAGATCCTCCATACGGCTGCCATTTTCACTGCCTGTATAGTGAGGAATCCATCCCTAAGCACAGCGGGGAGCCATTTTAAGCACCCGGCGGCCATTTTGAAAACCCGACGATCAGTTGTTGTTGATCATTGTGAAGTGAAAATTGGTTCCCAAACCAGGGAACCGATCATTGCTAAGCGAAATTCCCCCATTTAGACCATCGTTTTGTGATCGCAATTGTGATTGCGAAAAGATCGTCTTAAAGTGGGTTCGTAGTAATGTGGGGCAATCGTTAAGCGAGGCACCACTGTATCTCTATTTATATGCTTTGTTTGTAATCTGTGTCTTCAGGAACTGGAATTAAGGTTTAAAGTATACCTTCAAAAGGCTAATTTGTCCCTCAAGAGAAGAAAGACAAAACCTTCCAAGAGTAAATGACAATTGCATTGTTGAGTTTTTCCTAATATACCTTTGAATGGAAATTCGTGACTGAGTTATGTGGATTAAAGCTATTGTTGCTATTTTGATTCATTTGATGTAAGAAGAAGGATTACTTTTAGAACTGGCAATGTGAAATTCTTATCTAAATGAGCTTGAACAGATTGTATTGTTGCTCTTGAGAGAAAGTAGGCCATCTTTGCATTGCTCAGCAGGCAGGTGGTTAAAGAAAAATGAGGAATGTTTCATTGTGAGGGCTGAAAATTTCACATTGATGGCAGTCAAATGAGGCTTAGCAAGAGAAGGAGCAGAACAGTATGAAGGGGCAAGAATTAAAGCCGTAGAAGAAACAACATTTGGAGCTCTTATTGCAGTGTTTTTAGGGTTTGGGGCCAAATGTGTCTACTCCTGCAATATATTCAGCAAGACATTATTACAAGCAAGGCACTTGATTTTTATTATTTAACTGCTTCCCAGGTTACAAAGTTGACAATGCAATTATTAGAAGTCATAATCACCATTTTAGAACTGCAGAGCTGGAAGGGACCATATAGATAATTGAATCCCACCCCTGTTGAGGAGGCTCAGTAGGAAGTCAGTGACCTAAACTACTGAACGCTCCAGTTACATTAAATCATATTGAGTTCAATGAGACATCTTCCTTTGTAAGTGTTGTATAGGAGGAATGGACAAAGTGGAGCCCACAGGAAGCATCGTGGCTCCCATGTTTCTGTCAGTCCCCAATTTTGTTATATTTTGAAAGACTCCTTAGATCTTCTGGGGTTAAAGAGGGCTGTTTTACTTTGTTTCTGCTCTGCCCTGGCTTCTTTTAGGTCAGGGAGAGCTTTTTTCAACACCCGTAAATCTAGTAACATGACTTAACGTGATTAATCACTGTGCCGCTGTTGAGTGTGGGCTGAACAGAAGTCAATCCTTTCTTCAAATACAGGGATTTGACAGGAGAAGGATCCACTAAAAAGTCTCAGCAACTGAATAAGTGTATATATTAAATTAATGGCAACATCTGGCTATTTAATTATGCGTTTTAGCCTGTGTGTTCTGTTCATATAAATTCAAACATCACATAGCTTTGAAAATCATATTGCCCCTGGTGTAACATAGCAGATTGCACAGCTTTGTAAACAATCTGTAGCTCACAGCTAGAAGGGAAAGCATTCAGAGTCATAAGACTGGAACAGCCAGATGTATGCATCAGTCTTAAAATACATTTGAAGAATTATTCTGGAGGGAAAAGATGGCTGAAAAATAATTGCTTAGCTGTTTATGTGGAGTCTTGGTGTGCAATTTTCAACAAAGGCATGTTGAATACGTTCAGAATAATTAAAATTTGCAATACTGGGAGTGAAACTGATGTGACTACCTCGGATGCAGGAACTGCTTTTGTTGATTAATTAATACAGTAATTATATGCCATCAAATCAGTTCCAGCTTAAGTGACCCTTTCCAGATTTTACTTCAGATGTATCTGAAGACTTGTTCTGGAGGGTAAAGTTGGTTCAGAAGTAGTTTATTATCCCCTTCTTCCCTGGGTTCGCTCTGGGGCTGTACAGCTTGCCCAAGATCACACAATCTGTCTCTTCTCCTGGGAAGCACTGTGGGGAGTTGAATTCCTAACCATAAGCTCCACAGCCAGGTATTTAGTGCACTGAGCTCTACATCTCTAAGGACTATTCAGAAATTGCAGGTGCTACAGAAACAGAAGCTCACTTCCGCAGCTTTACAGGTGAGGAGGTGAACTTCTGTTTCTGTAGCACCTGTAATTTTCCTCCATCTAGTCAGCTTCCAGGGGGAAGGCTGGTTGTATATAAGATGTTTAAGTGACACATACCTGCAAAAGTGGTGAAGGAAGAAATACAAACCCCATGTGCTTCTTTGTTTTCCTGTTTGATGCTTCTTGTAGAATCTCTTGAGGATAATTCATTCAGGAAGAAAAGCCTGTGCCTGCTCAACTGTTCCAAAGATTTTTATGTCCTGTTGTGGGAAAGGCCTTCGGCAGTTTATAGTAGATTCAACTGACAGTATCCTTGGCTATCCCTTACAATATGTTTGCACAATAAATCAGCCAATTCCCTCAAGAGACGGGAGAGAAAAAACAGCAAAGAAAAGGAAATGGCCTACCTTGTAAGCCAGAACCAATGATTCCGGAAGATGTATCAGTTGTCAACTCCTGGACAACTTTTTCTTTCAGGAGACTGTGTTAAAAATTTATAAGAGACTAATACCTGGAAAAACATAACTAGGGAAGTATTTCCCCCACCCCCAGTATATATTAAAAAACTAGGGTCACCACTTAAAACTGATTGTCAGTTTAATGTATTCGCAAAGACTTTCACGGCCAGGATCTGTTCTTCCTAATGTTTCGCCAGTCTCTGTGGCCGGCATCTTCAGAGGACAGCACTGAAGATGCCGGCCACAGAGACTGGCGAAACGTTAGGAAGAACAACCTTCAGAACACGGCCAAAGAGCCCAAAAAACCCAGAACACCCATGGGTGTCAGTTCTTTGGAATAAAAGAAGTGCTTTTTTGCACAGCCATAATTAACATAGAACTTATTACCAGATGTCATGCTGGTCACTAGCTCAGATGCTGAATTTTTTTCAAAAAACAGATTAGATCAGTTTAATTGAGGATAAGCCTGTCAGTGCTTATTAATCCATGATGGTTAAATGGGCTCTTTTATGTTCAAAAGCTGTGTGCTTCTGTGTACCAGATGCTGAGGCTATCAACAAGCTATAGGGATAGTCTTGTATTTTATTTGAATTCTTTCAGAAGAATCTAGTTGGATAGTTTAAAAATGTAATGTTGAATTAGTTTGGCTTTGTTCTGATTGAGAAATACACCATCACCACCGTTATCATCACTTCGTCCTTCTCTTCCTCTTCTTCTATTTCTATTTTTTCCTTTATTTTCTAAAAATGACACAGGGAAGCTTACAACAGGTAAAATATATAGGCCAAAATCCTCTTGGGAATTTCCAGTCAGTTGTGCAGCCACTCCCACCCTTTCATGGGATGCCTTTCGCACCATTGGCTATGCAGTCAATTTCAAAACGTACTTTTCCAGTCCTGTGGAAGACAACTCACTGGAGTAGAGAATTTACTTGTGTAACTGTCCTTCTGCTCTGTCTTCCTTCAGGAAGGATTCTATCTACAGAAATTAAAAATAAGAGAGAAAGAGAATATATTGGGGGGGGGGTTGTAATTTTCATTTATGTTAAACCTGCCCAGAGCTGGGAAGAGGTCTTGCAAAAAAGAAGACAACAGTTTTGTGGCTGACAGGTTCTGGGAGTTTGTGTTTGTGTGTGTGTGTGTTTTAAAGTAACCCAGTGCTTCTTTGGGGCTTGGAAGAAACAGGTGTTCTTTTTTTAGTTTGTTTGAATGGCTGTCAGGCAGACAAAGTATTTCCTTGTACTGAGAAACAGAATAATCAGCAGTCTCAGATATAGCAGCTTCTACTAGCATGTTTATTGGAAGAAAAATATATTTCTGACCATATTGGAAAACAGGAAAAATGCAGGGGTGCTTTGTTTTGCATTTTGAAAGTGAGACGTAAGTTTGTTTTTTTCAAAATAGAGTAAATAATTCCAATTATCTTCCATTTGGATGGTCCTTACCTCCCTGGTTTCTTTTTCTGAGGGGTTCAGCTCTTTCCTTGTAAAAAAGCAATACTTATGTACAGTGTAGATTTAAAATCTGGTATCTAGTGAGAGAGCACACGCTTTTTAATGTTCTGGGATTGACATGTAACCTAAGTTATCGTCAGGGAGAGAAGCACAAGGGCCTTTCTTTGCATCATAGTGTCTACAACAGCAATCCCCTGCAGTTTCTCCTGCAACATTGAGTCTTTAGGAAGGGGAACTTTCCCACCTCACATGATAGGAAAAGCTCCATTGCAAAGAACAGTTAAGTTTGGAATTAGCAGGATACAATTTATAGATTAAATATTGCCCACTACTTAGCAGAGGAAGCAGCTTGTTAAAACAGGAAGAAACCAAGCTTATTACAAGTGGTGCCTCGCTAGACAGTTACCCCGCATGAAAGTTTTTTCACTAGACATTGACTTTTTGCAATCGCTATAGCGATTCGCAAAACAGTGATTCCTATGGGGGAATTTTGCTGGACAATGTTTGGTCCCTGCTTCGCAAATCAATTTTCGCTAGACAACGATTTTGACAGCTCTCTCCGCGCTCGCAAAACGGGTGTTTTCGGGACCTAACCTTCTCAAGACAGCTATTTAAACAGCTGATTGGCGGTTCGCAAAGCGGCTTTCCTATGGCTGATTTTCGCTAGACAATGACGATTCTTCCCCATTAAACAGGTTTCAATGCATTCCAATAGGGAAATACTTTTCGCTAGACAATGATTTCGCTAAACAGCTATTTCAGTGGAACGGATTATGATCGTCTAGTGAGGCACCACTGTACTTCAATGAGAGTTTCTGTTATCAAGCTTTAATGTCTAAAGGCCACCAGTCATGGTCCAACAATATTATATGAATGTTTCAACAGTGAAGATTCTGCTTGAAGTTATGCAGTACTTTATAACAGTTTTGAAAGAACAACTAGAACATGGCTTCATTCCGTAGCTTTAGATACTTTTTTCTTCCCAAAAAATAACTTTTTAAAGCCCTAGACATTTCTTTCAATGGCCTTGATGGCTTTCCCCTCCATTTTGCCAACTTCATCCTCATACACAACACTGGGAAGTAGATGAGGATAAGAGAGAGGTGGTTGCCCAAGGTCAACCAGGGAGTTTTATCTGCATTTCCCCAAGAATTTTTTTTTAAAAAATGAGATGATCAATTAGTATAATGTATGTATTTAAAAATAGGGCAGTTGCTTCTTGTCAAATGCCTTGGTGCAGAGATGCATCTTAAACTGGCATCAAAAAGGTAATCACATTAGGGCCAGATAGGCCTTTCTGGAGATGGCATTCAAATACTAAAACATCAACCTTCATGGCAAAGACAAATACTGTATAGTCTCTGCGTTACGAGTATTCAGTAACAATCCAAGGAGAAGTTAATTATTCACTCAGTTGACATTCACATGGCAAATTAGCTTAAGCACCAGAACTTTGTTCAAAGAACTGCAGGCCTATTTTGAAAATAGGGGCAAAGAAGTGACTGTCCGATACATAAATTAGGCCCCTGAACAGATGTGAAGCAACTGCCTTCCATCAAATTCTAGTTCATCTCCTTTTTCTTAACAGGAGAGTACCCAGAGGAATTTGCAGTGTAGAGAAATGATAGAGGAGTGATAGACGAGACTGGCAAAAGATAGACATCAGAATGGGAAAGGATGTGTTGGTCGTATTAGTTGCAAAAAAGGCCACAGCATATTTTTCCCCTCTATTGCCTCCCATTCAGGACTTTGCTGGTACTTTCAGAGAAACATGGGTGGGAGGAGGGAGAGAATGCACACTATGAAAATGCAAGGTGATGTGGTTAGAACATAACCACCACTCTAAAGATGCTCAATTGCATCTAATTTCTGAAACTAAGCAGGGGTCAGACCTGGTTTAATACTTAGATGGGAGACCGCTGCAGATTACCAGGGGGCTCGGGTGAGGTAGGGAAGAATCCTGCCTGAATCTTTATAGAGCCATGGCTAGTCAATGTAAACAATACTAGACTACATGAGACAATGGCTTGACTCAGTACAGTATAAGGCAGCTTCCTGTGTTCCATAATGACAGTCTGGCTTTGAGTATTGTAACCTATAGTGCTCCATAGACCTGTTTCAAATTCTTCTAGAGCTGTTGTCACAAGGTATGTTATTTAAATCTGTCTCTGAAACATTTTAAAGAGACTTCAGAAGCTCTTTGTGCTAGTTTGGTATGGCTTCAAAAACTCCCAAATTATCCGTAATATACTTAATGCAAAATGGAGTGGGATGAGATGCCGCAGTTTCTCCCAAAGGAGCTTGTTCTGCCTTTTGACTAAGGCTTGAAAGAGCAGCGGAAATGTGGTTCTCTTCTGATAATCATTACGATTATTATTTAGGTCAGGATTTTCCCCCTTTCATCTATGTGTTCTGCAGAAGACACACAGAACTTCAGTGACAAATGCAAGCTGTATTTAATAAAGATGATGTGAAACAGCAACAGGACTAGCAGAGATGTGAGACTGTTGGCAAAGAGTAAGGCAGATTCTCAGTAGACTTCCTGTGATGTGTTTTGGTGGATAGGAAAGAGACTACAGGTGGTATCTGCTAGTGCTTTTCCTCCCATAACACCCTGTTCTCATTCTGTGTTGATTCGAAATAAAATACATATAAAAAATGAATCAACACAGAATGAGAACAACAGGGTGTTATGGGGGGAAAAGCACTAGCAGATACCACCTGTAGTCTCTCTCCTATCCACCAAAACACATCACAGGAAGTCTCACAGGAGTACAGACATACTCCTGCATTCAGTATAAATTATTCTTTTATTGCCAGGTTGTATGAATTTTTCAGGTCCACAGCTCTGTTTGCAATATTTGCAATTTGAGGGATATTCAGTAGCTTGATGAGGGACGTGGTGGCGCTAAACCGCAGAAGCCTCTGAGCTTCAGGGTCAGAAGACCAGCAGTCGTAAGATCGAATCCACGCGACGGAGTGAGTTTCCATCGCGTTGTCCCAGCTCCTCGCCAACCTAGCAGTTCAAAAGCATGCAAATGCGAGTAGATAAATAGGTACCACCTCGGTGGGGAGGTAAAACAGCGTTCCCTAGTCATGCTGGCCACGTGACAATGGAAACTGTCTTTGGACAAGAGCTGGCTCTATGGCTTGAAAATGGGATGAGCACTGCCCCGTAGAGTCAGACACGACTGGACTAAGAATGTCAAGGAGAACCTCTGCCTTTACCAGTAGCTTGAGCAGGTAGCAAAAAGAGGAGGAAATGTAAATGTTTAGGGTGCTGGGCAATGAATGAGAAGGATCATTATACCCAGGTTGTGTGTGAACCATGTAGGTGGCTGCTTGTGATAGATATGGTGACATGAGTTTCAGTTCTGTGGGATAAGCTACCACTTGTTATGCCATTTGGAAAAGTGCATTACTCAAGAAGTGCAGCATATGTAGTCTTCCAAATGTTGCTGGATTTTAACTTCCATTTAGCCATTAGCCAGTGGTAAGGGATGATGGGAACTAAAGTTCTCCAACCTCTGGGAAGACCACATATTTCCTGTCTCTGAACTATATTATTACAAATTACAAGTGGCAGTTTTGCTGAAATTGTTAAGTTCTACACATCCCCAAGGGAATTCAAACCACCTTTTGAGCACATCACTTTTGTGTTTTGAAACTGAGTCCCATTTGGATTGTTTTATTGGGATTGTATTGCTTGTTGTAGTTGTGTAAGAGACATTCATCATGGATATATCTGCCTCTTTGCTCCCAGGAGAGACTTGTCACTTGCATGACTTTAGGTTCTTTGTTTGCGTGTATAGCATAGTCTCAGTAAGTGCAGTAAACATACATATGCTAAGGTCAGAGCAGGATATCAGTATATGGATCCAACACCACTTGGGTGCCTCATAAATAAAATGAATTTATGGTAGTGCTTTTTGCTTGAAATGCTGCTGTACTCAAGCTCTCTTAGTGCAGTGCTTATTGTTGCTATGTACTGTCAAGTCAGAATTGAGTTATAGCAACCCTTATAGAGTTTTCAAGGTAAGTGCGTGTGAGAGTTCTCTAAGTCCAAGTCCTCCCTGGTTTCACCCTTTGGCATAGAAACATCAGGCACAACTTCATCTTTAACTACAGCAGGTTTATGCAACAACTGAAACAGACTAAACTCAGTCTTTAATACAATTGTTTCAGGGATCTCTTCTCTCTGGATTTTATCTTTCACTTTCACCTCTCCATCATCCCCCTTTCTCAGTAGGGAGTAATGTAAAGGATGGTATTGGAGTAGACGTGCCAGCTTGGTATATGTTGGGCTCTAACAATAACAAACCCACCCCCCATATACTTCCCATACCTTCAGGCCCAGGGATTTTTTGCTGTCTTTGAGGGAAAACGGTCTGTCCAGGGTCGGTCACAAGGTAGCTGCAACATCCTTGATTCTCTCAATTTCTGAGATCCCTTTTTCTGTGTTCCCTCTCTTTTGTTCTCACTTCACATTCTTCTGTCTCTCTCCAGTAGGGAAGCTTGTGGGCAGGCTTGTTGAGCCACATACTCTCAGATTATACATGAAATACAGAACAGCAAATGAGCATAGCATCTCTCCTGAGATATAACTAAGCTAACCAAAGTAACTTCTGGTCCCTTCCAGAGGATCTTCCAGTCAGGTGTCAAATTCCCTCAGAGATTTCCAAATGCAAGAGCAGTTTCTGCCCTCTTCCCTCAACCCAGCTGAAAATCATCTTCCCAATTAGCTCAGTACCAAAGAATGAGCCAGCCTGGTCTTGAAGGCTGCTCTCAAACCGATAAGCTGCTGGTGTTACTCTCTTCCAATTACTGGTGGGCATTTACACCCCTTCTCTCTGCGAGCCTGCACCAGAGTCCATGGTCCCTCAATTTTCCAGTTTCTTGAATTGGCTGTGTTTCGACCTGACAATTATATTCTGCCTACTAAGACACTTCCTAGAGTATCAGGAAGTGTAGTCATTTGCTGTCCTAGGCAATAAGCCCCCACAGCCCCAAATTAGCTTTACCATACTCGTTGCTTAAAGAAATAAATGTTGCTCTCTACATCTTAAATTTTTAAACTGTGACACACAATTTCTGAGTAGTGAAAATCCTCATACCGTCATAGTTCAAAGAAGTGACACAAGCAGGTCTCACTCCTCTGTATCATCACCTGAGTGTGAATCTCACCAGCATTGTTTTCTGTATAAATAAATTTCAAGTTAAGGTGACTGAGAGTCATCAGCTCAGAAGCAGGAAAAGTCACGTCTCTGATCTTCTACATTACACCCTCTTAACTTTTGAGGGTATTGAATTAGAAGATCGATGTGTACCCAGAGGAGTTGGAAGCCAATCCAGTGATGTGCTGAATATGGATTCTTTCATGAAAGATTCTTGTCAAGCATAGAGCCAAGAATTGGCAATACAAGTCTTTGAAAATCTGTTGTGCCAATAATATTTATTATTTAATCATAATTATAAATATTTAAATTGATCCCAACTTATGATGACCCTCACCAAAGTACACCCATCAAGTGACTTCCTCAGTTAGTGACTGGTCTTTCATAAGGTAAATTGGCCTCCTTAAGGGACTATAGAAAGATGAAGATGTTTAGGTCAAGGTTATATCCCTTAAGAAATCTTAAAGAAGCAAGGTTGTTAGCAGTCTCAAGAGTTCTTGTACTGCTGTGTCAGTTTCAGCTGTGCCTTCACTGTTGCTTCTTGGGAGCTGTCCCCAGTTCTGCAGACTCTCATTCAGTGTCTCATTCATGTAGGGGTTTTGCAACAGCCTTTCTCTTGCGTGCTGCTGTTAGCTGTTACAAGAAAACTCTTTAGAGTATGTTGCGTTATCCAGAAATAAGGATGTGAAAAAAATACAAATACTTTTGCTTTGCAAGTAATTTTCTCCGACGTCAAATGGTCTAGAAAGAAAGGGATTTGTTTATTATTGTTATGTTGCTTGGCCCAAACTTATGTGGCTAAGCTCACTTTCAGCTAGGCAGAGCTATTTGCTGTACAAATCTGGTGGGTCATCATTGTCAGCCTCAGTGGGCTGTTTGAGTTAGTGTGATTTAATTGTCTCCTGCTTGCATGATTTTAGGAACTGGTTTATTGTAGAAAGAATATCAAATTGTTGTGGAGAAAATGTCAGAGGAAGAAAGACACATTTCTTTGAATGTGTGCCTTAGCCCTTAGTAGTATATAGGCTTCTGGTGCTAGAGTGCAAGTTATTAGAACCACATATTTATCTATTTTTTTAAAGATTCTCCTCTTTAGACTTGCAGTAGTAATTTGTAGCCAGAAGTGAAAAAACAAACCAATAAAGAAAGAGCATTTGTAAAGTTTCTCTACATGACCAATCTCAGTCACCTCACATTATCCAGTAAATGTTTGTGTATACCTCTGCCTTAAATTATCAAGTAATAAGACAAGTACAGATATTTGTTTTATTAGTAGATTTCAAAGTCTTGGTGGGTCATTGGCTGAAATCCAGTAGTAAGTCACAGCTAGATTAGGCCCATTGAGTCAGGGGGGAGGGGGTTGGAGAGTCGTTTGTGTAAGTTCCATTGTTTTAATGGCCCTACTCTAGTTGTGACTAACAACTGGATTTCAGTCTCTGACATACATCCCTGCAGAACAGCTGTCAGGAAACAATTTACTGTACATATATACTCGAGTATAAGCCTAGTTTTTCAGCACAATTTTTTTTTGCTGAAAAAGCACCTCCTCATCTTATACTCAAGTCAGTGTCAAAATTACATGTTCTCTCCTGCAGTGTGAGTGTTCTGCAGACTCCCCCGCTCATCTGTGGCTGCCTGCAGCCTCTGTGGGTGATCCGATGACCCGGGTTAAGTACACTGCATTTCCGCTTCCAGGACACTCCCATCCTCCTCCTTCTGCATATTCTATGTGCCCACCTTCCTCCTCCCACCTTCCTCCTCCATCTCCCTTCATCTTGTTATGCAGCAGTAGAGCAGTAGATAAGTGCAGCATTCGGTATGAGTCCTCCCTCCGCAGGCAGTGAAGTGTGTCTCGCAGCTCAGAAGGGCAGTATCTTCAAAAACATTCAACCTACTCAATTAATGTAATTTTATTGGTATCTGTTTTTATTTTTGAAATTTACCAGTAGCTGCTGCATTTTCCACCCTCAGCTTATACTCAAGTCAATACGTTTTCCCAGTTTTTTGTGGTAAAATTGGGCACCTCGGCTTATATTCGGGTCGGCTTATCAGGGGCACTTGACTGACTAGTGTTCAGAATGGGATACATGGTAACTTTCACCTTGACAATAGATCTTGGAGTAAAGATGAGTGAAAAGACATATAGTGTTTGAAAGAGTTACCTTTTATGGACCACAGGTCTCCAAATCTTGCAATCAACATGATTTTACTTAAAATAGAGAAAATGACATCCAGGAAGTAATTTGAAGTTATCTTTCTGAAATACAGCTCGGAGAATCCCCCAACTAGCAACAACTGGCAACATTAGCAGTTACTGGAAGTTGCCATCCAAAAAAGTAACTTTTGCAAGCTGTGTCAGAAAGTGACTGAAGAAAGTAAGAAAAGGAAAATATTGATGTCACTTCCTGGTGGTGGTCCTTCTGGTTTTAATTTAAATATTATTTCAGGCACTGCGACAGGCTCATCTCAGAGAGATAAACAAATCTGTTTGTGACCAGACAGCAATAAATCCTGCTCATAGTCTCAGAAATAATCTAGTGGATAGTCTGGTAAGCCTCCTGATGAATAACTGTACCAGCCTATGTAAATTACAGAAGGTACAAAATGGTCAGAAGGAGAGGCTGAGACAGGAAATTGCTGGATCCAGATGGAGAACAATGCACACTAGCTGTGCCAGCTGGCATATGCGGCGTGATCCTCAAGAGCTCTGGCTTAATGTCAGACATGACATGGTGTGCTTAAAAAAGAAAGAAGGAAGAGAATAATCTTTCCATAGCTGCTTTTCACATTCTAATTACACATTACATAAGAGCACACACACATGTATTTCATACATGTATTTGTGCACATGGGCATAGCAATTGTTCTGGTAGTAGCAGACATTAGCCATGGTACATATGTGCTTCTGCTATATTGGCGATGATGATGACATCTTCCCCCTCAGTTGATTACGGCTTAATTTATTTTGCTCCTCAACAGATAAATTGCTTGCTGCTTAGAATAAAATATCTATTATCTGGTTTCCAGGAGCTATTTGGGCAAAATAAACTTGGAGCTGTGTTGATTTTCCTGTCTCTTTAAAATGTCATTCTAATTGTATTTTTAATGTCTCAGAATTTATGTTTTAATATCTCTTATCATTTTTTTTCTGTCTACTTCTGCCTCTTCAAAGAAATATCCTAGTCCTTAACGCTTGTATTGCTCAGTCTGCCTGCATGGTTCAAGTATAGTCATTCATAGTTGGCATCACATTTTGAAGATAGATCTTGAAGACAGCATATAAGCTGAAAAATGGCTTCTCACTTTGAATCCCAGGTTCTAATCCCAGGTACACTTACTTGGAAGTGAGGGTAAAGCAGCATATAGATTTGAAAATTGCTTCCCCTGCAGAGGGAACCCTATTTCTCTGATGCTAGGGCACATGTGTTGACTGTACCCTCTAGTAGGCATTAGCAGGAACCATTAACATTATAGTGTACTAATGAGAATATCCCCGAATGCATACAAGGTACCACTTTCTTGTCTCCACTACCACTGGAGGAGAATCTATTGCTGGTTAACTTTTGTAGCTCATCTTTTCTCCCAATAAACTTAATGTAACGTATGTGAAAAGCTAATTGTGCTACACCTTATGAAAGAATAGCTAAACATATAGTAATGTTATGTTGCCCATTCTTAATCTTTGTCATGCTGTATGGCAAATCTGAAGTTCAATAGATGTTATGGGCAAGACGGTAGAATTCCATGGCTTGGCAACAACTCAAAAAGAGGGTCAGCATTCTTGTGTTTGAAGACTATGTAGACAGCAGGAATGCAGTTGGTCACCTGGTCCTCACGCTGGCTCTCTTATTAGGAGAGGGATGAACACCTCAGGCAGCAGATGTGGATGGTCAAGGAAGGGCAGCAAATTATTATGTAGTTTATCATTATTTTCTTCTGATTGCCAGTGAAGTGGGCCTTTGGAGTTTCCATCTCAGGTACCAAGACAATTTGAGTGTCCTTGGGTGCTACAAGGTGCCTGGTCACCACTTGCTTCTCTTTTTTGGGTAGTGAAACATCTTGAGCCATCATTGCAGCTCCGCCATTGACTCGTTTGGCACTGACCCTGATGTGGACACTTTGATTGCAATAGTCTAGAAAAGAGGATCATGTACATGTACAGCTAAATGCCAGCAGTCTTTTGCATGATTACGACCCTTTACAAACAGCCATGTGCAGCATCTGGATGTTAGTACTGAGGACTAGTGCAGTGAGTTTGTGTTAACCATAGGTACTTTGTACGTGAGGTTTAGTAAAAGAATTAAACCACATATGGGAACAAAAAAGCAAACTAACCCTGCTGCTCTCTATCTCTTCTCTTCCATGTGAGGAAAGCTTCATGGAGCACAATAACTTGTACACGAAGTCTCTGCATATGATCTTGAACCCCAGTTTTCAACATGAAGAAGGCTAGCATAATCCCCCTTCACATGTTTGATCAGGGTTTAGATAATGCCTAAGACAACTTCAGTGGTTTCTATCATGCTGCATATTTCTGTCTACGTCCCACAGAATCTACTGGAGAAACAAGAAATCTTTTTTTCTGCAACTGTGCATACTTCTTTTAAAAGCTCCAAAGTAGTTGTTAAAGATCCATAGGGGGTACCCGAGGGATGGGACTGCCCCTCCCAATTCAATTCCTGTTCACTCCTGGTCAATAGCTACCTCCTATACTAGCATCCAAGTCAAAATTTGAAATAATGGCGAGAATCTTGTTGGGATTTATGCCAGAGTAAATGTAATTGCATAAACTGCAGCAGTGAATTGTCACAAATTAATGAGTTGCACTCACATTCTTGGCTTTGTGCTAAGTCACATGACAAGAGCATGACCACAAGTGTTAGCATTAGCTAGTGATGCTTTGCATTGCAGCTTATGCAATTTGACTTAATGCCAGAAATATTTAAAAGGAGCACAAAAATCAGAATCATGAGAACTTCAACTTCAGGCCAATGTCCTATTAAGCTTTCACTGAACAGAAAATCTTCCCAACATTGTAACATAGGATTGTGCTGCTTGCTCAAATACTGCTAATCCCTCACTGGCAATCTCTGTGGAGAAAAAATGCCTTCCACTTGTGCTATGTTGTGCTTGCATAAGAGGTATGCATCTGCATGATTAAGCTGATGGGAGTTTCCTCATAGAAAATGTCAATATTAGGAGATTGCCAGCTGGAAAAAAAAATCACTGAAAGCTGTATAGGTTTTAGATTACCTACAGAGATGCATACTGGGGTATGGCTGGTCAGTCTTTCCAAAAAATACAAATACTGGCTGCAATCCAGACATTCTGGGCAAGAACACTTGTTCATGAGTTGACACTAGGTATAAATACAGTGAAACATTATAGTCCATAAACAATTGGTGTTAGAAGTTAAAGTTTAGGTGATGCACTAAATTAAAACAAACAAACAAATTGTAGTACTTACTAACTGGAAGTGGTGGAGCCTTCCATGAAACCTTTCTGGAGACAATAAAAATGTTATTTCTTTGGTAGTAGACTCTGTTCAGAATGGCTAAAGCTAGGCAAACAGATATAGCTGTGCTAATTCCTGAGGGGGACACGTATATATAAAATCTACAGTTGAACGATACCTTTATTAGAACAGTTTTAGGTGAGAAGTGGCTACAGTACCTGCTAGAGTAAGTTTCAAAGTGCATGAGGCTCCTTCCCCTCCTAAGAGAACAGTTTTTACGTTTATTTCATGTTAGACCTATACACTCAGATGAAAAGAAATATTAAAGAATCTTCATCTATACTATGTATATCATAAGCTTCAGCATGCCTGCATGCCATACATATATAATATCCACTAGAGCACATGGGATTCCCAATGTGGTGTAGTGCAGTGGTTCTCAAATTTTGGTCCTCTGATGTTCTTAGACTGCATTTCCCAGAAGCCTTCAGCACTTGCTGTGCTGGCCAGGATTTCTGGGAGTTGCAGTCCAAGAGTTTCTGGGGACCCAGTTTGAGAACCATTGGTGTAGTGAAAAGAGTGATGGACTAGGATGCTAGAGAACAAGGTTCAGATCCCCACTTCATCTTGGAAACTCATTTGTGGGAGTGGAACTGGCAAAACCTCTTATTAAATATTTCAGTTACTTTGAAATCCCTTTTAGGATAGCTATAAGACGGTTCCGACATGATGGCACAAAACACACACCAAGCACTTGAGCTAGGTGACAACCTAGGAAGGACCACAACAGTCATCTAATCAAATCTCCTGCTGGAAACTGTCCAATGTGGACTACAACATCTCTGACATATGACCGTCCAGTGTCTGCTGAAATACTTCCAGCAAAGGAGAGTGTACCACTTCCCTAGATGGTCTGTTTCACTAACAACACCCTCATATAACAGAAAGCCTCCTTGTATTTTTACTAGAAACGTGTTTCCCTGCAATTTCCATGCAGTGTTTCTTGTCCTGTCCTTTGGGGCAACCTATAATAGTCAATTAATACCCTAAAAGCTGTATCCTCCAGTATATGTGCCACATGAAGTATAGAGCTATGTACCAAATTGCTTTCACCCTATTTAGACTCTTCTCCCATGCCATGAGTTTGTCCACTACATTTAAGAAGGCTTATTTGGAATAGCTTTTGAGAGCTGAAGTAAAACCATTGGTGTTGGTCACCTTTGTATAAACATATTAAAAAAATAACAGATAATTACTGTGTTATAGTTCGATACCTTCTTTATTATTAATAGGAACCTGCAATCTTTTTGACAGAAGCTAAAATGTCACAAATGCAAAATAAAAAAAAAATATTTTCAGCTTCATGTATTGCTAACTAATTACATAATTCTGAAAATATAGGTTTGTGGAGCTAAGTGAAAATTTCACAGAAATCTGTGTTTTGGATTTTCAAGGCCCTAGTGAAAAAATATTTTAAAGGCTTTGGTCAAAACAAACTACATTCCAAATGCGTTTCGCATAAGACAAGATGGAACTGAAAGGTTTGTCTGAATCATACTGTGAAAAAAGGAAGTGCATCAAGGAGTTGTGACTGCTAGATACCAAGCAATTAAATGTCTCCATTCAACACAGCAAACAGGAACTCATGTGGTTTAGTTCTACACTGGCATTTTTGTAAAAGTCAATTAAAAAAAATGAGTGTAATTATTATTCCATAACATTTTGTGACAATGTGAAAAACCTGTTAATTGCCTACCAATGCATATATGAATAAATATCCAAAATCAAATTTGTTTACTGGTAAATGAAGTGAACAATAGTGATTAACTGCAATGCAAGTATTTCCTCAGAAGGCAGAAGCAAAGTATTTGGTCACCTGACAGAATGAAGCATTTGTAGTCCAAAAAATTCCTGCCTCTATCGTTCACCCCCAATTTCCCACACGTACAGGCTACTCTAAAGGAACTGCCAGTTGTTTGTTGAGGAGAGATTACATATAAGCATTCTGAAAGGTGGCTTCAGGCATACATTTGTGTATAGATGTCTTGTTGGTACAGTGATGCCTCTACTTACGAACGCCCCTACATATGAACA
Organism: Pogona vitticeps; assembly: GCF_051106095.1. Classification (NCBI taxonomy): domain Eukaryota; kingdom Metazoa; phylum Chordata; class Lepidosauria; order Squamata; family Agamidae; genus Pogona; species Pogona vitticeps. Next base: position 170,715,418 of record NC_135786.1, read on the forward strand.
TTTCGAAGTTCAAAAGTTTGCTTCTTCTTGCGAACGGAGCTTCCACTTACAAAGACAAATAGGCAGGGGAAGAGGCTGGGAAATTCATAGCTAACTATAGGTGGTGACGAGGCTGCTTCTTTGTAGCTCTTTTGCCCTGGCAGTTAGGGAGTGTGCGATCCAAGAAGGCTGCCTGCTAAGGTAAGGTGATGCTTTATACTTTTTAAAAACTCTTCTGGGTATTTTTGCAGTGCAGTTTTTGGCTGGGGGGTTATGTTGCTGTGATGGGTCTGCGGGGTTGTTTGTTTTTTGGGGTGGTTGCATTTCCGATGGGGGGTTCGTTGCTTTTTGGAGTGTTTTCCCCCATTTCTGATGGGTCTTGGGGGAGTTTGATTTTTGGTTTTTCCCCTCATTTCTGATGGGTCTTGGGGGGGTCTTGGGGGTTAGTTGCTTTTGGGGGGGTTTCCCCATTTTCGATGTGTCTTGCATGCTTTTTGCTTTATTTTCTTTGCATTTCTGATCTGCTCCATTTGTTTTTGCAATGGTTCCTGCATGCTTCACTTGCTTTTTCCTTTGATTTCTGTGCATTTCTGATCTGCTCTGTTTGTTTTCTTTGCAGAAAGACATGGTCTAGAGGGGCGGGGTAAAAATCAAATAAATAAATAAATAAATAAATTTGCAATGGTTCCTGCATGCTTCCCTTGCAGCTTGGGTTTGGGCTAGGTGTGTGGGGGGTTAGGTTTCAGTGCTGTGATGGGTCTTGCAGACCCTTTCTGCAGGGTCTGTGCTGGCTGGTTTGCTCTAAAATGGACTCAAGTCTCTCTCCCCCCCCCATTCTTCTCTCTCTCTCTCTCTCTCTCTCTCTCTCTCTCTCTCTCTCTGCTCCCCAGGTGCTTGGTTTGGTTTAAAATGTGTTTTATTTAAAAGGTGTTTGATTTGGTTTAAAAGATTTAAAAGGTGCTTGGTTTGGTTTAAAAGGTGTTTGGTTTAAAAGGTGTTGGTGTAAACTTGTTCCCCATTGTTCCCTCCCTTCTTCCTTTCCTGCTCTTTTTTTAACCTAAGCCATTTTAGGTTAAAAAAAATCTCCCCCTAGTGGTAGAGAACGGATTAACTGGTTTTGCATTAGTTTCTATGGGAACTAATGTTTCAACTTACAAACAGTGCCTCTACATACAAACAAAACAGCTGGAATGGATAATCGATTTTCAATGCATCCCTATGGGAAATGCTGTTTCGACTTATGAACATTTTGACTTAAGAACATTTTCTAGGATGGATTAAGTTCGTAAGTAGAGGCGCCACTGTAAGTACCTCAGTCCAATTGTTAGGCTTAGCTAGAGTAGAGGCATTGAATTAATTAGAACTTGGTAAGTTCACACTTTCCTAAGTTCCATTGTTTCACCCTATCTACTCTAGTTGGGGCCAAAAATGGATTTCAGCCAAATACTGTTCCAATATCTTCCCCAGGGAAACCAGGATGACATAGTTTTCAAGTGCTACTCAAGGGTGATGATTTAGCTTCATAATAGTCATGTGTTACCAAGCGACTTTCCAGTTAATACATGGGAAAGAAAAAATAATAATTCTGCAATAGGAAATGTATCTTAGTTTTGAAAGGAAATGCTGAATTGTAGTGTTGAGTGTTATTTTTAAAAACATCTGGGAAGTGTGAGCAATGCATCTCTAAAACTGTGAAATACTATGTTATGCAACCATATGAAATATTTGTGGTTTGGAAAGTGTTACTGGGGGACACTGTTTGAAGCAGTGAAGAAAACATCTGCTAAATCATAATAGATTTAAATATTATTCTGGTCATATTGCTTTGATTAACAATTGGTTTGGTTGAAAACTAATTATGTATATTTAATTTATTGCAACATCCCCATGCTGAACTAAAGAAATTAACGCATTTCTTCATTTGCTTTTAATTTATTACAGAGCAGGCATGCTGCAATTAAAATACAGAAATAGAATAGTATGCAAAACTTTCAATAATTCTTTCATATATATATATGCCTCTAATGGCCGCCTAGAGTAGTCCACCACGACTAGATAGGCGGGATATAAATTAAATAAATAATAATAATAATAATAATAATACTAAGTACTGGCTTGTATGACTGGGTCGTCACAGATGAATCACTGGAGGCAGGGCTTTCATATCTCCTCATACCACCTCAAATGCAATATGCATTCTGCAGCAAGATGTCAGATGTGATGGGATCATGAGGTTTGGATGTGGAGTTATATTACCGTATTTTACCATGTATATGTCCCCCAATGTATAAAACAACCCCCTAATTTTGACCCTTGGTGGAGGCAGAGGAGAAATTAATGGGCAACTGCTCCTCCACTTCCATCTCCTGCTGCTGCTGCTGTTTCTGCTGCCTGCCCAGTCACCTTCTCCAGTGCGACTGCCGACTGCTGGGGCTCACCTGCAGCTCACGTCGCTGCCTTGTCCCCTGCCCTAAGGAGACAATCACTGGAGGAGGTGATCTGGCAGTGGCAGCAGGAAGAGACGCCCAAGGACGCGCGAATGCTTGTTTTCCTTCGCCTCTGCCTCCTGCTGCCACCGCCACCTGAGGAGACAAGGTGGCGAGGTGAGCTGAGCCCGTCAGTCCCACTGGACGTGGTGATCAGGCGGGTGGGGAAGGCAGCAGCAAGTGCCACCTGAGCCCGTGTGAATGCTCCTTCGCCTCTGCCTCTGGCTGCTGCTGTTTCGGGGCCACCAGAGGAGACAAGCCGTGAGCTCTGGAAGAGGCAATTGGGCAGCAGCAGTGGCAGGAAGAGGCGCCCGAGTGTGCACATGACTGCTTCCTTCCATGTATAAAATGACACTCAATTTTTCCTCTAATTATTTTAGGGAAAAGTGTCATTTTATACACGGTAAAATACGGTATTTCTAGGCATAGGATTTTTCATGGTTTTTGGAAATCTCATAATTCTCCATTCTGGGAGTTCAATCTAACCTACAGGCAGTATCAATTCTGAACAGGAAGTTAGGCCTTGCTAGGCCACAGAGCCTTCCAACTTAGACCTTTCCTCCTGAATGAGCCACACTTACATGTCTGTAGGTCACGTGGAACTCCCAGCATGTAGAATTATGGGATTTAAAATCCAAAGATACCCCAAAAAATCCCATTTATTTTATAATGTGTCTTCATGGCTGATTATACCATTGCTTCTGATTTGCACAATGGTTGATTTAAATGTAAAATGTTAACAATTCGGCCATTTTGTATCTATACAAAACCAGTTTTCAGAAATCCAGGTGGTAACCTTGATTCAGAAATATTTTTCTTTTCTTTCTCATTTATGCTTGTTCACTTCATGCAGTTAAAAGTCATGTAAGAGGAAGAGTGCAGTTGTGACCCCTGATACCTACATCACATTCCCCATTCAATGGCCATACACTGTAGAACATGACTTTTCATACTGTAGTGGCAAACTGAGAATGTTAACTAAGTTTCTCTTTGCAGTCTACGAAGATACAGTATATCACAGAAGTGAGTACACCCCCTCACACTTCATAAATATTTTAGTATATCTTTTCACATGTTAACACTGAAGAAATGATACAGCTTGTATAACAGTGTAAATGTGCTGTCCCCTCAAAATAATGCAACACACAGCCATTAATGTCTAAACTGCTGGCAACAAGAGTACACTCCTAAGTGACAATGTCCAAATTGGGCACAAAGTGTCAATATTTTGTGTGGCCACCATTATTTTCCAGCACTGCCTTAACTCTCTTGGGCATAGAGTTCACCAGAGCTTCACAGGTTGCCACTGGAGTCCTCTTCCCCTCCTCCATGATGACATCGCAGAGCTGGTGGATGTCAGAGACCTTGCGCACCTCCACCTTCTGTTTCAGGATGCTCCACAGATGCTCAATAGAATTTAGGTCTGGAGACATGCTTGGCCAGTCCATCACCTTTACCCTCGGTTTCTTTAGCAAGTCAGTGGTCGTTTTGGAGGTGTGTTTCACATCATTATCATATTGGAATAGTGCCCTGCGGCCCAGTCTCTGAAGGGAGGGGATCATGCTCTGCTTCAGTATGTCACAGTACATATTGGCATTCGTGGTTCCCTTAATGAACTGTAATTCCCCAGTGCTGGCAGCACTCATGCAGCCCCAGACCACAACACTCCCACCACCATACTTGACTGTAGGCATAACACACTTGTCTTTGTAGTCCTCACCTGGTTGCCGCCACACATGCTTGACATGATCTGAACCAAATAAGTTTATCTTGGTCTCACTGGACCACAGGACATGGTTCAAGAAATCCATGTCCTTAGTCTGCTTGTCTTCAGTAAACTGTATGCGGGCTTTTTTGTGCATCATCTTTAGAAGAGGCTTCCTTCTGGGACGACAGCCCTGGAGACCAATTTGATGCAGTGTGTGGTGTATGGTCTGACCACTGACAGTCTGGCCCTCTGATCCCCTTCAACCTCTGCAGCAATGCTGGCAGCACTCATACATCTATTTTCCAAAGCCAACCTCTGGATACGACAGTGAGGTTCTTTGGTTGACCATGATGAGGCCTGTTCTGAGTGGAACCTGTCCTGTTAAACTGCTGTATGGTCTTGGCCACCGTGCTGCAACTCAGTTTCAGGTTTTGGCAATCTTCTTATAGCCTAGGCCATCTTTATATAAAGCAACAATTCGTTTTTTCAGATCCTCCGCTAGTTCATTAATATGAGGTGTCATGTGGAACTTCCAGTGACTAGTCTGAGAGAGTGAGAGCGATAACACCTGCTTCCCCTTCACACCTGAAACTTGTGACACTAACAGGGAGGGAAAACGTCTACTTAGGCCCAATTTGGACATTGTCACTTAGGGATGTACTTACTTTTGGTGCCAGTGGTTTAGACATTAATGTGTTGCGTTATTTTGTGGGGACAGCTCATTTACACTGTTATACAAGCTGTATACTCACTGCTTTACATTGTAGTCAAGTGTCATTTCTTCAGTGTTGTCACATGAAAAATTATATAAAATATTTATGAAATGTAAGGCGGTGTACTCACTTCTGTGATAGACTGTAAATCCTGGCTTATCTTGTCTTTGGGTGTGAGTCTGAGGAATGAAACCATTATGTTCCTCACCCATGAAAAAGTGAAGTATTTTGTGGCCCTCCCAACAGAAGAGACTGAAAAGGAGAACAGTTTTTCACACAAATTAATTAGAATTGCCTAGCAGCAGAATAAAACCAATGCTGTTGTAATGCAAATTATACAAAATGACAGGGGCTGCAACATTGTTGCATAGACTTTGAAGGATTAGATGCATTGGAAAGATCGTTCAAGTTTTTTAAAAACAATCAACTACCCCTTTTGTACATGGTTCTTATGTCTGCACAGGTTCTTTAACTTTTGCACAGAGACAGTTTGTGTAAATTGCAGACATTCTGGTGAGGAAATAAAATAGCATTTATTGTCATGTTCTTGCCTGTAGATGAGAAGTCTTGTGAGGTTTGAAAATTCCATGTCAACGTGTATTGTCGAGTTAAGACAGACAAAATCAACAGGAATAACAAATTTAATTACTATTCTTTGCTTCTTAATTCAGATGTGTCTTTCCAATGTAGGAACATGGCCAGCAATATTAAGACCTTTAGAAGTTCTGCAGTCTCCTTCAAACGATTGTTAATATCATAAAGGCCAGGCATTTCAGGAGTTACAACACTGGGCAAGAACTTGGGAAGCGCAGGTTCAAATCCCCTCTTGACTGTAACCTCACTGTGTGGCCAGTTACACACTCTGAGGGTTAATGTGAGGATAAAATAGAGAAGAGGAGATTTATGTACAGTCCTCGTCGTCTAGTCATGTCCAACTCTTCATGACCCCATGGACCAGAGCATGCCAGGCCCTCCTGTCTTCCACTCCCTCCTGGAGTGGTGTCAAATTCATGTTGGTTGCTTCAATGACACTGTCCAACCATCTCATCCTCTGTCATCCCCTTCTCCTCTTGCCTTGACACTTTCCCAACATCAGGGTCTTTTCCAAGGAGTCTTCTCTTCTCATCAGATGGCCAAAGTATTGGAGCCTCAGCTTCAAGATCTGTCCTTCCAGTGAGCACTCAGGTTTGATTTCCTTTAGAATGGATAGGTTTGTTCTCCTTGCAGTCCAGGGGACTCTCAAGAGCCTCCTCCAGCACCACAATTCAAAAGCATCAATTCTTTGGCGGTCAGCTTTCTTTATGGTCCAGCTCTCACTTCCATACATTGCTACAGGAAAAACCATAGCTTTGACTATTTGGACTTTTGTTGGCAAGGTGATGTCTCTGCTTTTTAAGATGCTGTCAAGGTTTGTCATCGCTTTCCTCCCAAGAAGCAGGCGTCTTTTAATTTCATGGCTGCTGTCTCCATCTGCAGTGATCATGGAGCCCAAGAAAGTAAAATCTGTCACTGCTTCCATATCTTCCCCTTCTATTTGCCAGGAGGTGATGGGACCAGTGGCCATGATCTTAGTTTTTTTGATGTTGAGTTTCAGACCATTTTTTGACTCTCCTCTTTCACCCTCATTACAAGGTTCCTTAATTCCTCCTCACTTTCTGCCATCAGAGTGGTATCATCTGCATATCGGAGGTTGTTGATATTTCTTCCAGCAATCTTAATTCCGGCTTGGGATTCCTCCAATCCAGCCTTTCACATGATGTATTCTGCATATAAATTAAATAAGCTGGGGGATAATATACAGCCTGCCTTCAATTCACTGGAGTTAGGGTCAAGCACTGACATGAGGCTATTGCAACAGTTGAAGAAGTTCTAGTATAGAGATCAGCAGTGTTACTAAAAAGGGGGAACAACATGCTTCCTCTGGACTGTGGAATAGCACAGCTGTAGCAAGGGCAAGAAGAATATTTGCATCAAATGCACAACGCTGAGGGGCACAGAAAATATATATGTGTATGCATCTACTATCCCAGATACACCATGCCCTTAGGAAATGAAAGGATTTCATAAACACTGCTCTGTCATGCCGCCAGATAAGTTCACCAGATAAGTTCACCCATGCTTAGAGAGGAAGGGCTATTTCCTCTTTGCTGTTGCTTTCTACAAGTGGAACACAGCCGCTGTACAGGGCAGATATTCTTGTTTACTTGAAGGCTCTAGACACAAGCAAGAACATTTGCCCTATAGACCTATTCCTTTCCAAATGTAGGAAGCAATGATGTAGAATACTGTCGCTGCTGCCCTAAAAGTGTGGTAAGCTTATCCAAGAAGAGAATGGCAGGAGAGAATTGGTGAAATGCTTCTTTTTCTAAAGTTATTGTGCGCTTGGAGTAGTAGGTGAATGGACTACAATTCCTAACATGGGAGGGAATTTTATTTTTATTTTTATTTTTACTTTAGTGACGTTTTCACTAAACTCAGATTGCATTATTTTATTTTTAGATACAGAAACTGTTTCCAAGTGTAATATTGCATGCCAAATACAGTGGTGCCCCACATGACAATGATAATTCGTTCTGTGAAAATCGCTGTTTAGCGAAATCATCGTCTAACGAAAAGCTTTTTCCCATTGGAATGCATTGAAACCCATTTAATGCGTTCCAATGGGGGAAAATTGTCATCGTCAAGCGAAGATCGCCCATAGGGAAGCTGCTTTGCAAAGTGCCGATCAGCTGTATTAAATCACTGTCTTGCGAAAAACAGGCCCCAAAACACCCATCCAGTGAAGATCGCCCCCTAGGGAAGCCATTTTGTGAAGCTGACAATCAGCTGTAAAGATTTTCGTCTTGCGAAAAAACGGTCCGCGAAGCATGGACCAAATCGTCGTCCACCGAAATTCCCCCATAGGAATCACTGTTTTGCGAAACAAAATGGTGGTCGCAAAACCTCCTTGTCATGCGGATTCGTCATTTTGAGGGGTAATTGTCTTACGAGGTACCACTATATGTGAAAAGTTAAAGATATTTTTCTTGTTTTCTAATAGAAGCCATTTATAGCCAACCAAAATTTAAAAGATTATTTGGATCTGGTTATTTGACAATTATGTCAATTATTATAAACTAATTTTTCCAAGTTAAGAATTAGAGTATAAAAGTAACTTACTAAGATATGTTTTGTGCTGGTACTTTTGCAGATATGTAGTTCCTACTGATTAATCTCCTACTCTCCCTTACCTCACAGCAGATGTAAAAGAAATGCTTAGAGAGTGAAGGAAGACTTAACAAGTCTTGCTGTGTCTCTATATTGCCTGGTCACCTCTGAAGAATGAAAAAGCCAGCCTGTTAGCAAGGAGGGAAAAAAGCATGGAAGATTAAAGTTTTGCTGCTAAAAAAGGAATCTGAAAACAATCTGACATGAGAGCTGTGCTAGTTTCTAGACATATCAAATAACAAATTGTAATTTGTCTTTTTTTAATTTTGGCTGGCTGCACACAGTCCATTGGCTTCCACTTGGAAATCTAATTTTAATTATTCATATAATTGTCATGCCATATTACATCTGGGAATGGTTTCCCCATTTAAAAATAAAATAATGGGACTTGAACTGAGCCTCACTATAACCTCATTGAAAATTAAAATTGTCTTCCATAGTTTTAGACAAGGTATTTTGACGTAGGCATCTGGCTGGACTTTATTAAGGTGGGGGAATGAGGTACAAGAATTGGTGGTCTCCCAGTGCACTCCATCCCACAAGTCTGCATGGAGGATGAATTAACTCTACTAGCCTATATAGTCTTGGGCAAGCTGCACAGTCCCAAGGAACCCTCAGAAGAAAGGAACAGTAAACTATTTCTGAATACTCTATACCTAGAAAACCCTGGAAATAAATGCCATATGTTGAAATCAGCCTGATAACACATAATACCTGTATTTTGTCTGCATGAAAGAGAATTTAGCAGTTGTTTTTAAAAGCACAAGGGAAAACACCTGTCTTGGAAATAGATAGATAGATAGATAGATAGATAGATAGATAGATAGATAGATAGATAGATAGATAGATAGATAGATAGATAGATAGATAGATAGATAGATAGATAGATAGATAGATAGATAGATAGATAGATAGATAGATAGATAGATAGATATGTATGTAGGTGATGTTCATGTTGCCATTGAAAGAACTTGATAAATGACACTTATACATTTCATAATTATTTGGGAATGATTCTGGGTTTTGAGCATGTGTTTGGTAATGATCTGTTGTTTCTTGGATGAAAAGATTAATGTATTCTCGATATTGCTGTCCATTAGCTTTGTAGCAGAGAATCTGGAAGTATAACCAAATAAAGAGAAGACCGGATTGTTTTAATTCAGCCCTTCAGAATACATCTGGTTTCATGAGTGTAGCATTTTGTTTTTATATCCACAAGTCAAAATGTCAAAAAGGGACCCGGCATTGCTTTGCAATATTTCTACATTCCAGTAGGAAAGAGGATTTTAGGCTTTACGTAGCAAACTCCAACCTAAATGTTGATGACACCAATGTCAGTAGTCAAAATGATCTACAAGATCATCGTTTGTGCTCACTACCATTCATAATGAGCCATCAAGCAAGAGGAAATCCCAGAATGTGACTCTTTTTTTTCATTGGCTATTTATCATCCAAAGCAATTATCATGGCTGTTTTCCAAAAATTTACCTAGGTATTTTAAAAGTACTTGTCTCCAAATGTGGAAAAGAGCAAGCCTATACTGTGTGCAATCACTTAGCCAAATATGTGTAATCACTTAACCAAATATGATCCTAATTCAAGAACCCATTCAAAAGTTACAATGTGTTGTTTGGACTGCCCCCTCCTGTCCAAAATGGCTTATGAAATGTTGTTGTGACTGGCCATGCAATATTAGAAGTGTGTTCCCGTGCATCACTATTTTATATGTGATACTAATACCAGTTTTTTTCAGACATGGTCATTCTTAGCAACTGTATATTGCATTTCAAGTGTGGAAGTGATTCATAACTGTAATCTCAGTACAAGCATTGTTAATGAGGGCCTGTATAATTAGTCTTCTCAAATTGTAGATTTTGTGCTGAGGCAGATAAAGGAATTGCTTGTTGAAAGCTGACTGTATGAACCCAAGTTTGAACCAGGATTTTCCTTGCTCCCAAAGTTTATCTGAAAGGTACAGTATTCCACTGCCTCTGAGCTATAGAAATATTTAGAGTTTAGAAAAAATACTCTTTTTCTCTTACTCATCCAGGAGTACTCCAGTTGTCATAATCAGTAGTTATCCAAAAACTAATGTTTCCAACCTCCAGGATTGTGAAATGGGATTCCCTGATTAAATGAATGTTGAAGGTGAATGTATTATGATACTGAAAAGGAAAAACTGCGTTTATATTCTGCTGTGCCCCATGTGCTTTTCTCTGACATTCCAAACAGTGTCCTGATCTGTCTATTCTTTCTTCTCACCTGCTTTCAAAAACATCCTGGCTGCATTTGTGATTTGCTTCTCTTTGGGGTTCCATTATACTGCAGAGTCAGCATTTTTTTATTCACTCAGGAGAACATAAAAGGGAAGTACTTAAATGTCAGTAAAATGGCATTATTTTTCTTGTTCTGCCAACAGTTTTACTAGAACTGCTGTATACTATAAAGAGTGGGAGTTAAATGCTCTTGATTGATATTTATTTATTCTTGTCTGCTAGCTTCCAGAAGTAGCTTGTCACTTAATAGTGGGTATATTATGCTAATCAACCACAGCACTATTTAGAAGTCAGATTTTGAACATGATTGGAATTTAGAGAACTTACAAATGCCTTTAGCTAATTTGCAGTGTGATGGCTGGACAGTTGATAATGAATTAGAAAATATATCTGTGTGTGATCAATGCAGAAGTAACTGGAAACCTTCAGAGGCATTGTGCTTTACATGGCAGCAGACATCAGATGAATATGGCTTTGAAGTCTGTTTATTGCTTTCAAGTACTAAATCCATTTCCAAATGCATTTGTCTCATTCATGGAGGTTATTTTGGGGTGTACCCTTTAAAAAACAGTGGAGAGAAAAAGATATGAAATGACACTCCTATATATATTAAACGAATTTGGGGAAACGAATTTGCATTTCAATATGGGGAAGGTTTAATTCTTCTTATCTAATCCTTCTTGCTAAAGTATTCAGAACTCCGCTACCTTTTATTTGATTTACCTGATTGGTAAATCAAATAATAACCAATGTAGTCAAATCAATAGAAGCTTGCCTGCAAATTAACTGTTTGTCCTAATGTTTGTTGTTCTCCTTGTCCCCTGAAAAATTAATATGGTGTGGCAGATTTTAACAGAGCAACAAGAAGGATGAAATGTAATCAGCTACCTAAATAACATTCTTGAGGCTTCCTGTGGCCTGAAGACTGTAATCTTTGTAATATTTGCCTGGAGGTCACTCCCATTAAAGTCAGAGTGACTTAATCCTGAGGAAACATGGTAAGGTTTGGGCTGCTTGTAACTGATGTTCAGTATATGCACTGGGAAGGGTCCAAATGTTGGCATTACATTTATTGGGGACCAAGACTGACAACATACCCACTGCCCCAACAACAACAATATTCTCATTTTGACAGTAGGATTGGGGTAGGGGATGATTCAGAAGAACTGTTTTTTGATGTGTTCACGAAGGCTTTCACGGCTGAGATCTAATGGTTGTTGTGGGTTTTTCGGGCTCTTTGGCCGTGTTCTGAAGGTTGTTCTTCCTAACGTTTCACCAGTCTCTGTGGCCGGCATCTTCAGAGGACTGGAGTAGGAACTCACAGAGACTGGCGAAACGTTAGGAAGAACAACCTTCAGAACACGGCCAAAGAGCCCGAAAAACCCAGATCAACCAACTGTTTTTTGTCCTGCCTCTTGTAGTCCATTGAGAAGGTTCTGTGTAAGAGCCTCCAAAATTTCCTGGTCAGCACTGGATGTGTATATAACTATCATTTAACTCTTGGTTTATGCAGCTTCTCATATTATTATGGTGGTTCATAGCATATTGGGATGAGGTCAGAGCTAGACAGGTAGTGATAAGTGCCGTGTGTATGAGAACTGTAGCAGAGTATCTAGAACATAAATACAGGAAGCCATATGTTTCTGGTTCTTTGATTAGATGATTTCTAGGTGAGTAATAGGGTAGAATACTGCCTGCATACTTTTCATATCTCAACAAAGTGTTTTAAAAAATAAAAAATAAAAGAGAGGCCTGGAATATATCTGGTTGGGCCAGACCCAATACCTCGCCACTACCACCACATGTCAAGGCTGAAAACTGCTGGAATATTGTACACATTAAAACAGGTTTATTTGTCACAAGGGAGTTGCTATATTCAACCCTTTATTGTTTCCCAGTTTTTTTTCCCTTTGGCAAAGGGGAGTGGGATTATCCCTGTCAGTAGAAGATGAGTGTTGAAAGTCTCAGACATTTCAAGCTACAAGCCATACCATCTTGCTGAAGTTTTTCTGTGTTGCCGTGACAACCAAATAAAATTATCTTTCTAAAATATAAGAGTGTTAATTGCTCAGCATATGTTTCTCTTCTCATAATAAATCCATGTGACTTCAAGTTGTCATCAAGAAGGCAGGATGCTGCTCTTTTGTTTTATCACAGTTTATACAAATGTGCAATTAAAATTGTTGGTGTTTTTCCCTCAGCAGAGTGATGATGAAACATACCAACCCTAAAGACAAGCTATTTAAGGGACAAGGTAGCAAGCATCTGACTTAGGTGTCACAAGAACAGGCTGGTTTGTGGCATGAAGAGGGACTCAGCCCCAAAAGTGGGAGGATGTGCCCCTGCTATCCTATGAATAAAGGGGAAGGGCAGTACCTGAGTCCAAATCCCTGCTTGGCCATGGAGACCCATTGAAGGTCTGACAACAGTAAACCATTCACTGGACATCTAAGAAAGTTATACCTGTGAACTAAGTGTTGTGTATTGAATAGAGTGTTGGAATCTGAGACCTTTTTTGCAGAGTTTATTTTCTGCTAAAGAGTTACAGGTTCTTCCCAAGGAAATTGAGATACATACAGTAATTAAGGGTGATTTTGGAATCATTTCTGACTCTGGTCTTTTTTTTTCTTTTACTGTTGTAGTTCCAGAAGAAACTTGAGGATCACTATGGGAAACAATGCTGGAAAACGAGATCAGAGTACTGAGAAGGTGAAGGTAAGGAAAAATGTTTTCCCTGAAATTAGACAAACCCCAAAATGTTGCAGACAATGCATGACATAATGGTGACATTACTACTGGAGTCCACTGACATTTGGTAGGTACTATCATTTCAGGAGCCTTGTGGATCTCCTCGCATCCTCCAGTCAAAGAGGTCAAGATTGCAGTCTAATACATATGTATTTTATTATTATTTTTATTACTGCTGTTGAAGTAGCTCTCCTAAGTAAGATGCATCTCTTGAGGATTCAAAAGTTCTCTCACACAAATTTTGTGGTTCTTCTCTTTCCAAGAAAAGCAATTTGTTGTTTGTTTGTTTGTTTGTTTGTTTATTTGTTTGATTGATTGATTGATTGATTGATTGATTGATTGATTGATTGATTGATTGATTGATTGATTTGTATCCGGCCCATCTGGTCTATACGACCACTCTAGGCGGCTTCCAAATACACGTAGACAACTAATAAAAACAACACAAAAATATTACATACATTGATTAAGAAATATTTTGTATGGGGATTTCAGAAAACCTTCATATTTATCCCAATACAGCAAAACATGGCAATGAGAGGAAGAAAGGAGTGGCCATTAGTTTCTAAGCCACAGAGCTTTACAAAGGTTCAGGGAAAAGATAAGCTATTTTGAGGTGATTTGCTGAAACGATCATAGCACTGATAAGCAAAAGGATTCAGATGGTGTAGTTTCATGTTGAACTGTTCTACTTTTTCCCCACTTCTTTGAAGATAAGCTGTCTGTCTGGTTTTGCCAGATATTTCCACACATTGTAACGACCATTTAGAGTGTTTTTGAGAGGGCACTGTTGAAATGAAAAGAATGCAACATTGCTTGAATCTGTTGTGACTGAGACAGTGTAGCTGATGCATATCCTGTTGGTGTAACTTTGGGCTCTGTTTGTCCTTTAAGAATGGATGTATTTCAGTTTGTGTTGTCTGAGAATGTGGACAGGATCCTTGGACAGGTGTGAAACTACAACATGTGTACTTTATCCTTGCCCCTTCTGGCATATATGAACAGCTTGGGGAGGATTGGCTGGGTGGGCCTGATTATGCAACAGAAAGAATTTTGGTCACCTTGGTAGATCACTTGTGCCAGTAACTAAACAGGGAGACCGTGTCTGTTGGTTCTGCTGAACCTCTCAACAACGTTCAATACCATCAATACCATCAAAAGCAAAGCAAAGCGTGCTGTTTATATAGTTCTTCAAGCACTCTCTGGGCGGTTTACAAATTAATTTTGCAGGCTACACATTCCCCCCACCCAGAAATCCTGGCCAGCATAGCAAGTGGTGAAGGCTTCTGGGAGTTTAAGTCCAAGAACATCTGGGGACCCAAAGCTGGGAACCACTGGATTACCAATAGATGAGGCTTGTAGCAATCATTTGGGACAGATAAACATTTCTGAGGAAAGTTTGAACTCAACAAAACTTGGCTCCCAGATCTCAAAAATACAGCGTGCAAAAGGTCAACAAACTCTACCCAGCCACAAGGACCGGGGATCACTACACACAAAAGACCAGCTAATGACACCCATCAATCACAGTGACAGACAATCTTTTCTCCTTAGCACAACAATACACCCACAACAAGACACACTAATCACCCGTCCCCTGAATAGGACAAAAGTCTATCCCACAGCCATAAAATACTCCATTCCCAAGCAAACTACACCAGAGCACAGAGTGCTGTCCTCTGAAGATGCCAGCCACAGAGACTGGCGAAACATTAGGAAGACCAACCTTCAGAACATGGCCAGAGCAAAAAACCCACAACAACCATTAGATCCCAGTCGTGAAAGCCTTTGCAAATACATTTCTGATCTCCTTCATTCAAGGCACTTTGCCTTGCTGGGAAACTTCTTCTAGCTTTGCTTTTGGTGTACATGTATGCAAGGTACTGTACATCCAAAAGTCCTTTTCTCATTTGGGGGCATGAAACAAGGTGGATAACTTGGCTGGATAACTACGTGCATGAGGTGGCCTGTGAAAAGGAGATTTTAAATACAACAGTGCCTCTCCTAATGTCATCCTGAAAAGAAACCTATTATAGCTTTCTTAGAAATAAGACAGGTGCATTTATTCTCTTCATGTATGTTTAGTCTGTTTCACAGGCTGATAACTATCTGAAATGATAGCCCTGGAGTCTTGTTAAAATGTTGTAAAACAGTTTTGTAAAGGGTGAGAAGAATTGGCATTCCCCCCTCCCCATTTTTCTTTGCAAAATGGTCTTCAGTTGTTAACGTTTCTGAAGGAAAGCAGAATCTTCATATAAAGTGTTTTCAGTGTGGCTGTAGTGCTGATAATTGATTGAGAATTGTAGAGGACATAATTAAGGTGAGAGCTGACAAATAGGCAGGAAGTGGCAGCGTTCTCATGGCTTTAGGCTTTAGGGGAGGCCTTTTTCTCAGTCCCATCACCTTCACAGGTGTGTTTGGTGGGGACACAGAAGAGGGCCTTCTCTGTCACTGTACCCAGACACTGGCACTCCTTCCCTATCTTTGTTGTCCTTCTGCAAGCAAACAAAGATCTTTCCCTTCAAGCAGGCTTTCCATTAATGACTGGCTGTCTATGAGAGATTTTTTAAAAATGGGATGGTTTGTATTTTGTCTAGAGATTATCTTAATCTAAACTCCATCAGCTAATCATCTATGTCAACAAAACTACAGAGAGTTCCTCTGCACCCAAATCACCATTATCCCACCCACTGCAAATAAGCTGGTCCAGAATGCATGAGTGGAGCCAGATACAACAATTTAAGGTTCTTGAAGGAAGCAGAATTCATGAAAGAGATTTTACTAACTTTTCATGCAGTATATTCAGCTATTCCTCATGGAAGTGTTTATATGCTATCTTCTGCATACAGAATGTTCGGGGATGCTGTGCTGTTGTGCCACCCTATAAACTGGGGAGAGTAAGACATATTGGAGTGCATGCATAGGTAGTATATTTGAATGTATCTCTAAAATTAAAATTTCCCAACACATGCAAAACTACTGCAGTTAGAGAATAGACTTACATTTTAA
Organism: Pogona vitticeps; assembly: GCF_051106095.1. Classification (NCBI taxonomy): domain Eukaryota; kingdom Metazoa; phylum Chordata; class Lepidosauria; order Squamata; family Agamidae; genus Pogona; species Pogona vitticeps. Next base: position 170,731,544 of record NC_135786.1, read on the forward strand.
TGAATCTGATAGCATTTCCTCTTCGTTTGTGTTGTATCCATGATACAGATGCTACAGTTGATAGGATCTCCCTCCTAGTGTAATACAAACTAACTTCTTTGTTATTAATTACTTCATTTTTAATTACTTTGATGTCAGCCATTTGTATTTAACAAGAAATCGCCCATTCAGGTGGAAACAAGTAAAATATTCCAGATTCTCATCTTAAGACAGTGTAAAGTTTGCTTAAATCTAATGTACTACATTTTTTCAAAGTTTGAATTACACAGTAGATGACGTGATAAGTATTAAGAAGATTTCACACAGTTATCATTTTTCCTACTCCATTATCTAGAAATCTAATGTGCTTGCCCTGATTGATGATTTTGGTGGAGAATAAAAGAAGTATGTTAGCAAGCTGTAAGTCAGGCTATCTAGATCAGGGGTCTCCAATCCCCAGTCCGTGGCCCGGTGCTGGTCTATGGGCTTCCCAGGACTGGGCCGCGGAGACAGATCTCTGCCCCCCATGCACACACAGTGGGTGTGTTGCGCTCGTGGGGGGTTGCACTTGTGGGGGGCATGGTATGCCCCCCAGCACAACATACCCACCACGAGCTTGGGGTGCCTCTGCTCCCCCGCGACGGAGCCCGCCCCCCCAACTGGTCTGCGGTTCAAAAAGGTTGAGAACCACTGATCTAGATAATAAAATGTAACATGGCCATGTTTTCTATTGGTTTTAAAATAATAGCAATGTAGCAATATCTGCAATATACACCCTGCAACAGCAGCCTTATCCAGCACAGCCAGTAGTGAGAGATTATGGGGATTATACTCCAGCATCACCCGGAGGGCCACACTTCCCTCCTCCTCCTGTGTTTTTTGCTTTAGTAGCAGTTGTGTTAACTAGACAGCCTTCTTTGCTGTACTGAAGGAGTACTTTTAGCCGTTCCTGTTGCAAATGGGGTGTGTCTGTCATCCTCCCAGCACTTGCAGCCAGCAAAAACTGAAGACAAAGTGCTAAAACGGACAGGCCTCTTATCTGCCTGACAGGGGAAATCCTTTGCTCCGGATATAGAACCGAAAAGCATGGGGTGGTGTGAAGTAGCTCAGGTCAGTGGCTGTTCTGATAACACATTCCCCTTTTCTATGAAGTCTTTCTCATAGATGGCTTGGCTATGAGAGGGATAGTCAATGGAGCAGGGAAAGATCTCAAAGGATAGAAGTACACTAGGGAAATAAAAAGCCAGGTTATTTGTAACTTGAGGAACAGTTTAGCATTTGTAGAATCAGTAATTCATTTTTATGTTTGTTCTTTTGCATCTGTTTTGTTTTCTTATTCCAGAATAAATTCTGTAGGATATCCTTCTTTAAAATGATTCAGATTTATCAAGAAGCCAGTGGTAATAGTCCTTCATTTAAGAACCAGTGGTAGTGGGAATTGAAATATCCTCTTTTTCCATTCTCTTAATCAAAACACAAATCCCTTTTATTCATTGCATTATTATGTATTATTTTTTCTCAAAACACACAAACACAAATGATCCAGCCCTAAGGGTTATGTCTTATCATCATAAATTTCCACCATGTGTTTTCACATTATCTCTTTGGCCCAGATAAAAACAGCATGGCACCCATATTTTTGCAATTGTCCACTGTTATGATTTCATCTCCTCTTTGCCTGCCTTATTAGAAGAACTTAACTGATCAAGCAGTTTTTTTTTTCTGCTATTTGTTATTTTGCTGCAGGACATTTTGCAAGGTGAAATCTCTTCCATGTATATTGTCATGTGCTAATGTTCATCTGGGAGTTAAATGTTTTTTCTGTGGAGTATTTTCTGGCAGTTAACAGACCACTTTCTGATATTATTGTTCTCGTGTCACTACAGTACATCCCTGTGTTTATTATTGTCACCAGGTTTTTTTTAAGTATATGGCACAAATTGGAAATGTCTTAATAGTAGTAGCAGCAGCAGTAGTAATCATCATCATCATAATCTTATTAATTAATAAGAAGGAACTGGCATTTTACTGTTGGGGTTGAAACAGTTCTATGAGATTTCATATTCTCTCATATTGTGTGTCCAAGGATAAATAAAAGTACAAAGAAAAAACTAATCTGCTTGGTATATCTAGCCAGAGTATATAATGCCATGTTTTAACCACAAGATGTCATTAGACCTTCTCTTAATTTCTAAGATCATGTGTGGATTGCTCTTCAAACAGTTAAGATGGCCAGTGATGGCCATTGGTTTCTATGTTCAATCTAGAACAGCCATACAAAAGAATTTGGTGCAGCAATGGTGTGTTTTTGTCCTGTAAGAACCTGTGGGTTGTTTCTAGCAGAACAGGAATGTTTGTTCACAGACTGAATCAGCTGCCACCTGGGAGTGGAAAGGCACTCCTTGATACAGTACTTGGATGAGTCATTTCCTTGTCATTTCAAAGTCTTGACTTGAATTCATGGACATTTATCAAAAACTACCACTTGAAAGTTATGTGACACAAATTATTTTTCCTGCATTGAAAGCAGTGCAGACTTAGCAATCATTGTTCGTGTGCTATACATACTTGCTATGGATTTTTTCTCTTTTTACTGAACTCAATACTTATTAATGTTATTGGAATTTGTCTAGATAATTAACATTTGACTCCTATCTAAATGTCTATAGATTGTATGTCATATACTTGATTAGTATTTGTCCTTCTGCCAACCTGCCTGTCAGTTTCAGAATAAAGTGGTGGATCTGTGGAGAAATTTAATTCGATTATGTTGTAAATAGAAAAGAACATTCTACTCTTTTCTATTTCTGGTTATGCTGACGTACACAGAAAAATATGGTAAGCCCTACCCCAAAAATAAGCCCCAGTTAAGTTAAACCCTGTCCTCCACCATAGTGCAGCACTCAGAAGACATGACTGTATTTGAATAAATCTAGATTGTTGTACATGAAAAAAATAAAACATCTCCTAAAATAAGTAAGCCCTAGTGTGTATTTTGGAGCAAAAATTAATATAAGTCCCTGTCTTATTTTCGGGAAAACACGGTATGTCCTGACCATCATCTTGACATCTGCCAACAACACCCAGTCCAAAAATCCTACACTTCCTTATCAGATCTAAAGTTGGCCCTCTGCCTGTGCAACACCAGATCTCACCTGCAGCTGGTGAAGTTGAACAAGTGAATACTCAGAAGTAGACTGTCAAATATTACAGTATGTTATTGGGACATTCCTAGCTCCAAATATTGTTGAGCCATGTAGGTATTAGTGTTTATATACCCTACTGCTAGTTAATGAGATTGAAAGTTTTGAAACATTGTTACTATTCCTGCCTCACAGAACACTTTATTTCCAAGTGTTCCCAACAGGGCCTCTAGTACATGTGTTATTTGTTAGCATCTTACTTTCACTTAAGACATGTTGCGGTTAACAACATGTCTTAAGTGAAAGTAAGCTTTTCAACAACCTGGCAGACCATGTTTTTATACAGCCCTGTCTATTCTAGTTGGCTGAACCCTTTTACCAGAGGGAGGAAAAAAACAAAAAAAGTGTTGTTTACCACTAAGGAATTGTTAAAACCTTATTATCATAATGATGATAATGTTTTTAGTGAGAATGGGCCTTTGTATTTATAGTCATTAGCCATCCTTTTATGTTTCCTGATTATTAATGACAGCCTTTTGTGTTGATTTTAATGATAGAGAAATCTCTTAACTGTTCCATTTCATTAATTACTGTGTGCTTGCAACCAACACCTCTTGAAATCTTTATGAATCTAGCCATCTCCTTTTCTCCCTGGATGTTTTTTAATTCATTGGTTTTCCAGAATGAAATGCATAATGCCAATTACTCATTATTCTCAAGTCATTTTTTTCATTGCTTACAGTGTTCCTCTGTGTGTGCTAGAAGGACATGGTGACTGCAGATTTCACATTCACAATCTAGGATATGTTAGTCTTAACATTTTGAGAGCATAGCAGAAACACACACAAAGAGAGAGAAAATAATATTTTCTTTGGTTTGTCTGAAGGGCTGGTCAAGAAACTGCCCACAGCCAAATTTTTCTTTGTTTGCCTTGAGTGATGTACAGTCTCCACAATAGTCTACCAGAGTCTTAAAAACATTTCATTTCCCTTGTCTCTCTGCCAAGAAGCAGAAGTGTTCAGTTTATTATTAAGTCACTATCAGAAATTCCAATTGGGAGGAACTTTGACAGCTAGAAAGGCCTGCTTTTGGTACATTCCCAGTGATTACACAAAATAGAATGCTCCTGCCAGCATAAAAAAAAAAGTAGAAGCCCCCGACAGTGGCTCAGAAAAGTGCAAGTAAGACCTTGGGATTGTTTGGTTTGCTCCAGCAATTATGTCATGTGGTCACTGGAAAAAAAGAGCAAATCAATCCATCCCTGCAGCAGACAAACAACAGGACAAATGCCCATCTGATTGAGCCCATGTTGAAATAGTCCAAATAATGATATCAGAGCATAATGAACTGGATATATTTGTCCAAGAGAGAATTAAATTAAATTAATGGTATTTCTGTTGTTGTTCATGTTGCTTTCGTTATTTGTGAGTGTGTGTTGTAATTTTGATTTTGATTTTTGTGTAACCACTATGTTATAATTTTTAGTGTTTTTGTTTTATTATGTTGAAACTGCCCAGAGTGGCCTTGCTGTCAGATGGGTGGTATAAGGGAGGGAGGGAGGGAGGGAGGGAGGGAGGGAGAGAGAGAGAGAGAGAGAGAGAGAGAGGGAGGGAGGGAGGGAGGGAGGGAAAGAAAGAAAGAAAGAAAGAAAGAAAGAAAGAAAGAAAGAAAGAAAGAAAGAAAGAAAGAAAGAAAGAAAGAAAGAAAGAAAGAAAGAAAGAAAGAAAGAAAGAAAGAAAGAAAGAAAGAAAGAAAGAAAGAAAGAGAGGCCATAGCTGCTTCATAGCCTATAGCAAGTTATCCAGGGGTGAACCCAAGGATTAATATGCATTCCTCTAAAATTTTACTGCTCTTTCTTTTGCTTTGCCAAACATTGTTCATTAACCTGATTCGAAATAGCGTTTGAAGGCACACTTTGGTACCAGTGTACTTTTAAACACAGTAATGTGGTGTTGCAATCTCATCCAAATGGGGGCTAAAATTTAAAACAACTCGAGAGGGCAGAAAGCTAAAGTGCTGCATGTGTGATTTCTTTAAAAGTAATCTTAAACTTACCCTTTAGATGATGAATACACACATTCCAGTTCAAAACTTTCCTTCAACACTGCCCTGTCATCATGACAGATTATGTTTCTTTCATTTTTTTTCCTGCTGTCATCTTCTTTATAGGATGTAAGGTTTTGTATTTATTGCTTTGCCCTGAAACACGTCAATCTGCAAAATGCTAAGGACAGATGTTCACAGCATTTCAAACATTCTCATCTCTAGAATGAGTAGGCCTATGGCTTTAGGGCTACAGTAACTTTGGCTACAAAAAACAGCACCAAAATAACAGTTTTGCATCCAGAAAAACAGACTTCATTTAGGAAATGTATTTATTGTGTTTGTTTACATATCCTCCCCAGAGCACAAAGCCTGGGTAAAATAATATGGAGGATAGGCTGTTTTCCAAGCAGCAAATCCCCCCTCTCCACATCACTGAAATAGTCCAATGGAAAGGCAAGAGCCAATACAACTGGTTCCAGCGATGTCGCAGGAGTTGCCAGAACAACACGAACTGCCTCCGGGACTCAGGCTCTGGATTTTGCCTCAAGGTTAACTCCTGAAGCCTTTTCCATCCGTGGATATAGCCACAAGGCAGTGAAGGTTTGGAATCGTAGTTTTCCTTCTCCTAAATGGGCTGCCTTCCTAGGCTAACAAGTCCCACCTACCCGGGTCTAATTGTGTGATGGTGTAATAAAATTTATGTTTTATACAGGATGCAGTAACAGTATAAAATATATGAAAACATGACCAAAACCTTGTAATTAGAATGAAATTGATCATATTAAATTGCAACACATTAAACAATAAACATATCAAGGATAGAGGGAAACAATTGATTGCAGAAGAACAGATACAACTTGTATTCAGACAATTGCCCAGTTTCCTTATACATTCTTCGACTATAAATTTGTAACTTTTAAAGTTTATGATAAGGGAGTGTGCGTCTGTGTCTTTATCTTGTCTCTTGCAGAGTAAAGCGCAGATAAACGAACACAACAGCTTCTTCTTTCCAGCAGTGTATTTACAAAATATATACAGGATATACATACATACAGCACTTCAGTGGCTCAGTATTCAAACCAGCAGCATGACATGCAGACATCAGTATACAGGAGAAGAGAGAGACTGTACAGTGTTCATTTCTTATATACAATTCTGGTATCAGTCTGGTCCAATCCCGTCTGAGGTGACCTCATGCACACAGGTGTGGCAATCTTCATATTGCAGTGGATTGCATCAGCCAGGGATGAAGGAATGATGTCATCTTATTCTTGTTCTGCACACACACATATTATGTTCAGGCTATATAAAAATTAATTAAAATTAATTAAAAATTAAAAAATAATTTTTAAATTGCCTGAACCCATTACACATTCCCAATACATCTATACACATTTCATGCTTTTGAGCACACAACGGTTTAGTCAATATGTCTGCAATATTTTCTTCAGTCTTGCAATATTCTAATTCAATTAGTTTTCCTTTTACAGCTTCCCTTATGTTATGATATTTAATATCAACATGTTTGCTCCTGTTTTTTACTCTATCTGTTTTGGCCATTTGTATACAAGTGGTATTATCTTCCATTACTTTTATTGCATTATCTGTTTTACACTTTAAGTCTTTTGTTAATTGTTTGTACCAAATTAATTCAGAGCATAAATCTGACAATGCAGCAAACTCTGCTTCAGAAGTTGAGATTGCTACAGAATTTTGCTTTCGTGATTTCCAACCAACTATATTACTTCCAAATTTTATGACAAATCCAGTCATAGATTTTCTGTCTTTTTCATCGTTGGCCCAGTCACTATCCACATAAGCTGACAGTTTTAAATTTTTTGATGGTTGCAAAGTTAGATGATAATTATATGTTCCCTTTAGGTATCTAAAAATCCTTTTTAATCCTTGCCAGTGTTTTTCACTAGGTTTTTCTATATATCTACTGAGTATGTTTACTGATGCCGCTATATCCGGGCGCGTCCAGTTCGCTAGGTACATTAGACTCCCTATTGCTGAGTGATATAATTCTTTGTTTTCAAAATCTTTACTTATTTCATCTTTCTTTTGAAAATCCACTGTCATGGGAGTACTCACATTCTTGCACTCTCCCATACAATATTTTTCTAACATTTGTTTTATTTTGTGTTCTTGACTTAATTCAAGTCCATGTTCTGTTTTCTTTATTTGTACACCCAGATAATTTTGTATTGGTCCTAGATTTTTAAATTTGAATTCCTTTTTTAATTGTTTTTCAAACAACTCTACTTGGCTCTGATCTTTTGCTATAAAACATAGGTCATCAACATACGCCAGAAGTATATTTAAATCATTCCCAACTTTCTTGGTATATAAACAAGGGTCTGCTAGACCGTTCTTGTATCCTAGTTTCATCAAAACTTGGTGTAAACAATCATTCCAATTTTTAGCAGATTGTTTCAAACCATAAATTGCCTTGTTTAGCCTGTACACTAGTTCTGGTTTAGTACCCTCAAAACCCGGCGCTTTTGCCATATATAACTCTTCCTTTAAGTCTGCGTTTAAGTATGCAGTTGTTATATCGTAGTGGTAAATTACATAATTTTTACTGACAGCAAAGGCAAGCGTTGTTCTCAATGTCTCGGACCTGACTGTCGGAGAAAATACCTCATCATAATGTATAAACTTTTTCTGTGTAAAACCTTGTGCAACCAAACTCGCTTTATATCTGTAGTTTCCATCATTTTGCAATTTTCTTTTGAACACCCACTTACTACTTATTACCTTATGCTCTGCTGGTAGTTTGGTTTCAGTGAACACTTGATGTTCCTCCATGGACTTCATCTCCTCCTCCATGGCCTCTAACCACGTATTCTTCTCATAATCAGGAAGCTTCAAAACATCTTTATAGTTTCTGGGCTCAATATAAACATTACACACTGTAATACCACCCACTCCATATCTTTTGGGTGGCACACCTTTATTTGCCCTCTGGGACCTTCTGGGACCATGTGTATTTGTGTGTGTTTCTATCTGACTACTTGTGTGTGCTTCCTCCTCTTCATGTCCTTCCTCATCACTATCTTCTTTTTCTTCTTCATCATCTGTAGTAGCTCCTCCTTCTTCATCACCAGCACAGGACTCCACGCCTTGCTTATGTGTTCCTGTCTGTCTTAATTGACTTTTTCTTTCGTGTAGAGGGATGTATAACTGTGAGTTTGCGTGTACTTGGTCCCAGTTTTCCCCTTCATTAAAACTGGCTGACCTAGAGATTATCACACTTCTATCCCCATCAAAAAACCGGTATGCCTTTGAATTGGGTTCATACCCCACAAATGTCATTTTTCTTGTTTTATTTTTACCTTTTCTTCTGAGTTGTTTCGGGATATGCACCCATGCCGTGCGTCCAAACACCCTCAAATATTTTAAACATGGTTTCTTACCGTATAACATGAAATATGGTGTGTCATCTATCGAGGAAGAATAAATTCTGTCAATCAAAAAGTTAGAAGTTAGTATCGCTTCACTCCACAGACCGTGACGCAACCCAGAGTCTGCCAACAATGCATTTTTCATCTCTTGTAACACTCTGTTTCGTCTCTCAGCAACACCATTCTGAAATGGGCTATATGGGCTCGTTTTTCTATGTCTAATTCCCAGACTTTCTAACCACCTTTGGAACCTAGTGTTTGTAAATTCCGTACCTCGATCCGTTTGCAACTGCGCCACCTTGTGGCCAAATCTCCTCTCTACTGAAAACAACCATTTTCTAAATGTTTCAAACACTTCTGTTTTAGATTTTAGTGTATAACAATAAGAAAACCTTGTAAAATCATCCACTAGAACCATTGCATATTTCGCTCCTCCTAATGATGGAGGAAATGGTCCCATTAAATCTGCATGAATTAATTCAAATGGCCTGGTTGTGACTCTGTCACTTTTTCTCCCTTTTGGGGCCACATTCGTTTTGCTTCTTTTACAGACATTACAGTCCAAGTAATTTTTGCATTCCTTTATGTTTATATCCCTGGCAAAATGTTCCATTTTCTGTAATGATCTAAAATTTACATGACCCAGCCTCCCATGCAATAAATGTATACAGTTATCATGTTGTGGTTTGTTTGTATGTATCATATGTGCACTTTCATGTGTCTGGCTCTTTAACATGTACAGATTGTTTTCTTGCTTCACTTTTGCAACTATTTTACCATTTTTCTTAATTATACACTCCTGTTTCTCAAAAGTGACAGTGAACCCTTGCTCAGCCAACGCTGATACACTTATTATATTAAACGACAATTCAGGAGCGTAAAATACCCCACTTATCTCAGTATTCAACGAAGGAATGTAAACAGTTCCTTGTCCTTCGACGGCCGTCTCTTGTGAATTCGCCATCATCACACTTCTGAGGCTGGTTTCATCTAAAAGACAAAACAAATCTTTGTTATTAGTCAAGTGCCCTACGGCATCAGAATCGATCAGCCACTCCACTGCTTTTGTCTTGCTGTGAACCTTGTCCCTCGTTCCTCTGGTAACCAAGGAGACCGGCCTCATGTCGTCTCTTTGTTGAAACCGTTTGGAGACTTTCTTTCTACAGTCTCTGTTGCTTGGAAGACTTCCGCTTTTGTCACAGTTCCGTTGCAGGTGATTGGTGGATCCGCAGAGGAAACAGGCTTTCGTCATCATCACTCTTCCTCTTTGTTCTCCGTCCGTCCGCCTCCTGGGCACGCTGCCATCAGAGTATCTCTGTCTCTCGTGGTCAGCACGCACGTGGCTTGCTTTTTTGTTCAGCATTCTTTGTTTTAAATGCTGTTCCTCCTGCAGAATTCGGTTCGTCACATACTCTTCTGAAAGCTCCGTTTCTGGCATGCTTTCCAAACTTGTTACCAGCATGGAGTAATCATCATTCAGAGAACTTAGCAAAATATACACGCGCTGTTCCTGAGGGAAGACAACATTCATTAATTGCAGTTGATTAAACATGTCCTTCATATTCTTTAAGTGTTCCGAAGCACACTCATCCAGTTTCATCCTGCATTGGAACAACCTCCTGGTAAGAGAAATCTTTGTGCCTGTCGTCTCCCTCTGATAAATGCCTTTTAGTTTATCCCAAACTGCTTTTGCTGTTGTCAGACCTTGAATGTGGGTCAGAAGCGAATCTTCAATGGCCAAAATGATCGTGGCTAAAGCTCTCTCATGCTCTGCCTCTTCCTCCTCACTGGGCTGCGCTGGGGAGGCTCTAACATAACGCCACAGTGATTCCTTCCGTAACAACATCTCGGCTTTGACTGCCCACGTTCTATAATTATTTTCATTCAGTCTATTTATGGCCAGGCCACCTATATTTCCTCCCGTGCTGTATGCCATCCTTGCAGCTCTCTGTATCCTTCCCTTCCCCGGGTTTACAGACGAACTGGTTTCTGACTCACTATCACTGCTGCTTAGGCTCTCCTCCTCTTTTATTTACTCACCACCTCCCATTTGCAGCGCAGCAGAACGTTGCTGGGCGCATAACCTCTGATAAGGGAGTGTGCGTCTGTGTCTTTATCTTGTCTCTTGCAGAGTAAAGCGCAGATAAACGAACACAACAGCTTCTTCTTTCCAGCATTGTATTTACAAAATATATACAGGATATACATACATACAGCACTTCAGTGGCTCAGTATTCAAACCAGCAGCATGACATGCAGACATCAGTATACAGGAGAAGAGAGAGACTGTACAGTGTTCATTTCTTATATACAATTCTGGTATCAGTCTGGTCCAATCCCGTCTGAGGTGACCTCATGCACACAGGTGTGGCAGTCTTCATATTGCAGTGGATTGCATCAGCCAGGGATGAAGGAATGATGTCATCTTATTCTTGTTCTGCACACACACATATTATGTTCAGGCTATATAAAAATTATATACCTTAACAGTTTATTCTTCTGGCTTTGGAATAATGGCAAATTTTCTCTATGCGCAAAGAAAATGATCTTTCTTTAGATCATTTCTAAAAGTAATTGCAGATAAATAGGGAATCCATGAGGCAGATAGTTTGTATTTGATCAGCTATACTCCTGGCTTGGCTAAGTGCAATAATGTAGGGGGAAACACATATAAATTGTGTAATTGTTGCCATCCTGCACAAACATCCTTCATGTAAAAAAAAAAAATCAGCAACACATGGTAGCAGTTTCTCATCTAGGCAGCACTCCAGGCCTGCTAAGCTCCAGGCATCAAGAATATTCAAGATCTGACTATAGTGGTTGATGATGAAAACCTTATAGCCTGAAAGACAGTGAGAAGGCCCTGGTCAATCAAAGGCAGAAAGCCAGGCTCTTATTATTCATACCAGTCCTGGCTAACTCATAAGCTGCATAACTGGTCACCAGTTAAGGATCCATTTTGTATGGCTGCTTAAGAAGAGCCTGAGATTTGAATACACCAGCCTGGTTCAGACACCATATAGCCTGAATCATGGTTTTGGTGAGCCTCATCTAGAAGTTTCAGGCTTGAATGTACCATCTCCATGTGCAAGAGGATTCTCCGTAGAACGGGGGGGGGGGGAGACCCGTTGGCATAAAGCAAGACATTATATTGAAGCTGTACCCAAAATAAACAGCAGTAAGACAACTTGAACTCACCAATTCTAAAGAAGTCACATAGTCTCACAAAGAGATAGTTACAATATAAGAGATAGATCCAGCATTTTACAATTGGTATCCTGTTCAAAGTGTCCCCCTGGGAAACATGTTCCAGGATCAGCTGTGCCCCTCAGTGTTAAAAAACAGGGGGGAAAATCAAAAATATGATTGCCACTCTGAACTTTGGGCAAAAGCACTAGTAGGAATTGAAGCTGTCAGAAGATATGGCTGAACTGAGAAATGGTAGAGTGGTTAATGCCAGACATAATAAAAAATGTAAAAAGTTGAGGTGGGAATAATTGGTGTCTATGAGGAGATAACATGGAAACCTCTCATCAACCATGACTATACCATGCCTAGAGACACAATATATTAAAGGTGAAAGCTTTCACTATCACTCTAGAATAGTGTTTCTGTGTTACATGTTACACACTGCTAATCTCAACCAAATTACTGTAATAGATTGAATGTGAGTCTTTGAGAATGACCTATCATCTTTGATTAGTTCAGAATGCAGCTGCCTGGATGTTTGCTGGAATAGCGTGATGCCTCATATTGAACAGATTCTGAAAGAACTATATTGGTTTCCAGTTACGTTTTCAACTTATGTCCAGGTGCTGATGCTTTGCCTTCAAATCATTACATTGGTTGGGATCTGTATTCCTGTAGTACACTGCCCATATCCTAAGATCTTCCAGGGAAAATCTTTTCCATGTGACCTTGTTATGAAAAGTTTGGTATTTGGTCTTGCACCCACTCAGTGTCCCTTGTTTGTTCTCCCCAAACACTTAGGTCCACCCTCTAGATGTGTTTACTCTTTTTACGCTGCCACCAGTGGATCTAGTCCACCCTATACCAAATGTATGTAACTCAGACGCATACTGCCAATACAACAGGTTTATTGATCTTTGAGTTGGCAAATCACAGATGTAAATCACAAGTGTTCTTTTATTTCTGTTTAAGATCTCTCATTAAAGTACTTGGGTTTGATTACATGTTTGTATACTTATTCACAATAACCACTTCAACAACGCTCTTCGACACTCCAACTTTCCAAGCTCTGTCTTAACTCTCACAGTTCAATAACCTCTCTCCATTCCTCTCGCTGTCCAACTGCCATTCTAACTCCGCCCCTCCTGTCCTTTCATAGGCTCCTGCCCATGAGCACCATACGATGGACAGGAGTGACGTGGGCGTTCCGCCACATTTGGTTATAAGGCAGAGATAGAATCTTTACAAACCTGTCACCTTGACATCAAAACACACTCTCCATAGAAGTGTAGCACTTATAAGTGCACTACTGACTATACGTTCTTAACAGAGCTGGATTAAAATTTCTATATTGAACATTGTTTCTCTTATTTTAGGTATTGTATAAAGGTAGTTTTGTTTTTACTTTTTTCTTGAAAAAAAATTATTTGCTCTTTATAGCCCTGATAACCTAGGGGGAATGAAGGGTGGCCTGAAACTATTCTTAATGGTGGTTAAAGCAAGATAGCAAACCATGCTTTGTTCTCCTGATTGACATGTACAACACAAATCATATTACTCATTGGGCTTTGTTTGCCACAATTGTGTGCCACTGGTGAGGATAGTTTCAATACTGAAAGATGAGATATTACTCTATACCATCATATTATAGGACTTCGACAAAGGCTTGAGATATACTATTTCATTATTAAAAATGAAGGAAAGACTGTTTATGTTATGATTTGTCTTTTGCATTCAGAATGAATTTTTCTCTTTCACTTCAGTCACCTCAAAGTATCACATTTCACAGATATCTTGGTACCGAAAAATCGCAGGTGTTGTAGTAGGCACAGGAGAACACCAGAACCTCTGAGAAGTGCTGAAAACGATGGCTGGTTCTTGTCAGAGACTTTCCAAAGCTCAGGAGAGCAAAAACCTTCCTGAAACAGAAATAACTTGAGAAAGCATTGATTTATTCAGTGAACAATGCTTTTTATTAAGGGGTTTATGGGGAAGAAACTTGGCATGCCATTTATAAGTAAGGCTGCTACTGCAACCACCACATTCAGGGAATTTCTAACCAAGTTTGTCATTTGTCTTTCAAAACAAATGACTGAGAGAGACAACACACTCCCCCGTGTCTCCTGAATGCCTGTTTAGCTTAACGAACACACATGACAGATTAACGTTTCTCTTTTTCAGAAATGATTGAAATATGGCTATAGCAATGCAGTTGCTGTGAGGGGGGGGGAACTTGTGTCTGTGCAATTATCGTTAGTTCTTTCTCAGCCAAACAGAGCAGCAAGTAAACATCCTGACCTGGGTCAGAAAGAAAATGGGCACTTACCACATTATTGATCTAGTCTTTCTTCATGTAGCTAACTCTAATAGTTATCAAATAATGTGCATTCCTAGTCACAGGGCAGTTATTTCACAGAAAAAAACTACATTACTATAGTAACTACATTCCGCTTTCACAGAGGACTTAAAGTAGGTTGCACCAGGAGCATGGGTTCATTTGAAGAAGGACAGACAGACAGATATACTGTAGATATATCTACTACTGAAATGTTTGAGCACTTACTGAGCAAGGCTTACCGGACATTCAGAATCCATTTGCAGTTGATATTTGGAAAGAGCCCATGGCTTTCAGAGGGTTGCTTGTGGTTTTACATTAAATAAAGCTACCAAGTTGGGGAGGAGTGTTCAAGGGTTGGGGAATAAATGAATTATATCCAGTTTCTGGAACATTTTTCTCTTGATAGCTCAGTGGTAAAGCACCCTGGAATCTGCTGCCATTCAGTGTAGACCATGATAGAATTGGCAAGGCCACACATGGCCTTCACCAAGCTTGCGTGCCCAAACACATATACTAGAGGTAGCTAAAGCAAGACAACCAAGGCTTTAGCCCAGTGTCTTGAAATTCAGAGGATGCAACAATTTGCTGCTGGAAGGACACAAACCTGCCCGCCCTAAGGACATATACTACACCTGCCACTCCTCTGTGAAACACTAAACAAATGAGTCTAATGTGGAACTCATATGACTGTTCCACTCTTATTAAAGCTCAGGCATTTCTCCATTCTTTCCCCATGTATGCCAATCCCACGCAAATCAAAGGTTAACCAATGTCAATCCCTAGATGTCAAAATTACTAGTTATGCTCTTGTAATATATGAACATACACACAACATTCATATACCTCTGTGTAGATACATGTCTGTTATGCACAAGTTCTATTCAGTAATTTAAAAATGTTGTGAATATTTAGGCAAACAAAAGGGTGTTCTACCTCAACCCCTCCATCATTGTATCTGTAACTCTCCTACACTTGGAAGGCAGTGAGTCTGAAGAGAGAAAGCTACCCATGCACAGGGGCTTTCCACATGAGTCAGAGAAATGTAGAAAATTTGGTTCCTGGCTCACACGGAGAGCTGCAACAGAGAACGTCTTCAAACATCACTTCCCAGATATAGAAGGGCAACAAATGGGAGGTGGAAAGGGCAAGGGTAGAGTGTTCCATTTGACATGTGAGAATTGTACCTCGTCTTAAAGAATCAAATAGGACTATACTCTCTTTTAGCTGCTGCTGTAGTAGGAAATAAGGAGTTGCTCCTTCAGAAACTGCCCTTTCATGGTGTTTCAGATTCTTTGAAGCTGTGGTTCGAGAGGGAGCCATCTCTTTTAAGATCCCCTCCCTTTCCATTAGAAAAACCTCTTCTTGAAGAGGAGCTTTGAGGAGAAAGAGGAGTGGTGATGGGCCATCACATGACAGCTTTGGTGGCCTTGTCAGTTTAATCTGTAGGCCTGGATGTAGAAAATAGTGAGTCAGATGGGTAATCTGTCTCCTACTTTATGCACCTTGCTTGGTGGATTTTGACATCTGCCTATTACAAACCAACATTTTCCACATGTTTTAGGAGACAGATCAGGTGAGGTTCGTATGACATCCTGTGGGAAGTTCAAGGTGGGAAGTACCACCTTGACATGGGGAGCGGTCTTCTCTATAGAACAGCAGTAATAATAATAATAAAAAGTTCACAGAAATTCAGTTTTGTATCACTAAATGTTATATCATCTAATAAACATTGTTTTTCTTTCCCCTTCTGTTTATGTCTTACTGTTCTTACATATAGAAGATATACAAGTACATTAGACGTATACACATTACTCATTTGTGTAACTGTTTAAGTCTTTAGTCTCTTCACAAAGTACTGACAGGAAGTGAGCTCCATATATCAAAGAAGTTGTAAGTCTGTGTTACTGGCACCAGTTCCTATATCTTGCTTATCAACTAGCCTCACCATTAATGTCCACATTGAACGTGGACATCAGCATGGAGGGCTCTGAAACTCAGGGCATAGACTTCAACACAATCTGAACCCTGACTGTGTAGGGTCCGAGAATGGAAGCTTGGGCACTTAGATTCCCTCCTAAGTCCATAAACATGGAGGTGTGGAGCATTCACAATATTGGTAATAGGGCCAGCTGTTCAACCCTGCCATGTGTGAATAATGCGAATAATGCACAAAGGGCTAATGTGTACAAACAAATATGCTGCTTAGTTTGTAAAGCGAGCAGTATCTCTACTTAGAGACTGATATACAGGCATTTAGCCCACTGGTTGGTCTGCTGCAGGGATGAGATGGTTAATTCCTAAAGACAGCAGACATCTTTGTTGAAGTGAACCAGCCCACTCTCCAAAGCAGTCCTACCCACACCTTTCTGGACCCTGTCAGGGGTTTATGCACTTTTGGTGCAGGTAGGATCACACTGTTTTGGTTCATTTCCAGAGCATATATTTCCAGAAACAAACCAAAAATGAGTCTTCCTTTCAGTTGTCAATATCTTGAAGTGATTTTTAAAAAGAGCCACCTCAGGATATTGGCAAATTAAAAACTTCATCAGCTTCATGGAGGGGCTAAAGATGTGGGTTTTTTAAAGTGCATTAGGGCAGTGTATATGCACTGCATCACTTTTAGAAAAATAAAAGCAAAATGGGAAACTTCCTCCAGGAAGTGGGAGTAGACAGGAGGGAGCAAGGAGGGGGATTTTTGGTTGTTTTTCTTGACTGGCTCTTGATCAGAAGAGGAGAGGGAGGGAAACTCTTCTTGTTATGTCCTTTGCCCTCCTGCTTGCTGTCTCTTCCCACTTCCAGGAGGAAGTTTCTAATTTAGCTTTTTTAAAAAAAAAATAAGTGATACAGCATATATGTACTGCCTAATACAGTTTTTAAAAAATGCATTTCCTTGGTTTCTTCGTTGAGCTGACGAAGTGTTTAATTTACCCGCATCCTGAACTGGCTCTTCTTAAGCTTCTTCAGAATCTTGGTAAATTGACGGCAGACCAAATGGATCTCTTGACATCCGTATGCCACTTAGTGGGAACCTCACATCCAAATGGCATATTGGACCTCCTAGTGATCTTGTTTAGCCTGCACCAAAAGTCCTGAGTTCATGTAACAGTGCTATAGACCAGTGGTTCTTAACATGGGCGATAATGCCCCCCAGGGGCCAATTTCATTTTTCAGGGGGGCAGTAGAACGAAAAGGGGCGGCGTGGGGGCGCTGGAGCAGAAGGGGGGCGGTAGGGGGGCGCTGGAGCAAGCCAAACCTGCTAGGATGGCTGCAGCCTTTTTACAGTGTGCATGAATATATATTTTCCTCCAATTTTAATTTAGTTTCAGACTTTTTGTCTTGAAATTTTTAGTTCCTGCATTTGTTTTTATGCCGTTTTTATATTTCTTTTTGCGTCTTAAAATTCACTTGCAACTAAATCATTAAATCTTACTTTTTTGGGGGCATTTCATTTTCTTGGAATTTAATTTTGTTTTCAGGGGTCATTGGATTTAAGTGTCTAAATAAATAAATAAATAAATAAATAAATAAATAAATAAATAAATAAATAAATAAATAAATAAATAAATAAATGAGATATCATCACCGCGGGGAGGGGAGCGATGATAACTTCCTCAATGGCTCAAGGGGGCGTTTCTTTCAAAAAGGTTAAGAACCACTGCTATAGACTCACTTAACCTGGTAATGAGTCCTGTTTATCCCAGCAGAATTTACATCTGAAAAGAGAGCACATATGATTATATCACTTTAGTGACAGAGAAAAGCCCATAATTACAAAATTCACAGAGTGTGATTAAAATATACCATAAGCATGCAATACATCTCTCCAACCTGCTGAGAGATTGCAAAGGGGGATATGCTTTCTCTGATCTCTTCATTCAGTCATAAGCAGTGGATTTCAAAGCATCTTAGGATACTAGCAAAGAATATTGTTTACAGTTTGCTTTCCAGTTCCTCTCTATAGTAGAAATTACTCACTGCATCTGTTTTCCTTTAGACAGATAAATGAAACCATGCAAGAGAACAACATGCCACTACTATACAGGCAGTAAAACTCACACTACCCCAGTTCTTCCCCTACCTACTGACTAATGGTCAGATACACACTCAAACCCAAATTAGATAATACACAATAGAAGTGACATTCTAAAATGATAATTTCTTTTTGCTAGCCCCATTCCACATTTTGCATATTATTGCTTTTAGCCATCTGGTAGTAAATATGAGTTTTATGTGCAAGTGTGAGGGTGCTCTGAAGGAGCTGGGTGCCTAGAGGGAAAACATCATAATATTAGGAAGTTCATGTTTCTCTTAATGTGTAATTTGACTCTCAGTGTATGGCTTATCTCAAAATATTTCCGTTGTGTTGCTCTGTGTGCTAAGAATATTCTCAGATTTTCTTATTCTCAACAAGAAAAAGGTATCTCAACACATCCCAACATCCCATCAAACACCTACCAACTATTATGAGATTTTTTTCACTCTTACATAAGAAAAAGACTGTTGCTTAATTCATCAGTGGTAGCTTTAGCGAAAAGGATTAGCTTTTGTACAAGAAGGTATTTTGCATAAATACCTTATTTGTATTTTTTTAGCAAAGAAAGAGATCGGCACAGGATGCTGTTTCTCCAAAAACATTTTTGCAGTTTTTTTCTTAAATGTGACACATGCACAAATACATAATCTTGATCAATGGGGGAAAATTTTAAAGAACTTTTCATTCTCATCTCTGAAGACAAAATACGAGGAGATTTACATCTCTGCTGTGCACTGAATTAGAGCAGCCAATGGCTGGATGGAAAAGCTCTGCGTTCCAGATGTTTTGAACCTAAGGATTCCTTTACTCTTCAAGGCATCTGACTTGCTTGTATCACCATTTTCTCTTCTAGCCTCTGTGCAGAAAACAGTTAAAACTTCTTAACTGTTAGAGCAGTGTGACAATGGAACCAGTTAACCTCAGGAGGTGGTGTGCACTCCAACACTAGAGGCATTCAAGAGAAAATTGGATAACCATTTGTCAGATTTGCTTTGATTTGGATTCCTGCATTGAGCAAGGGGGTTGGACTCAATGGCTTTATAGGCCACTTCCAACTCCATTATTCTATGATTCTAGAAGTAATGCATGGTTGTGGCTATGAGTTTTTGAATTTATATCAGCCCCCTCACTAGAGACTGCAGGTCAGAACTTCTAAAGCAGCTTGAGTCATTCATTGCATCTTTTGTGAATTAAGAACTAAGGCAACATACTTGCTCATGAGATGCATTATTTAATTACTTGTGTAACATGTCTTTTCAGAATCCTGAAGCAAAAGTGGAGGGAAGTGAAAATAAAACAAGTTCCAAAGCAGTCCAACTTACTCAGGAGCCCTCAGAAGACAATGAAGTTTTTGGTATGTACATTAAGGACTAGAGTTTTCATGATCCACACCTTAAAACTATTGTGTGTAACCTGAAGAAAGTATCTGTTACAGTTCTAAATTCATATAATGCAAAGAGAAGTTTATTTAAATGATGAAGAGATTAGGTGTGATGATGACTGTAGTTTTGTAGTTGAAACCTGCACTCTCCAATTGACTAGAAGGTGAGAGGAGGTCCAATTTCAAAAGCAAAAGGTGCAAAGTGGAAAGAAGGCAGAACCGTTCCCCCTGTCTGTAGTTCATATACAGTACCTGAAGTGGGCAATGGTGGTCTTCCGGATACTGCTGGATTGTAACCCCCATGACCTCTCAGCTACACGAATCTGCTACACGAATTGCTGTGTGCTGGCCAAGATCAACCAGCAAACAGACAGACAGACAGAGAGAGAGAGAGAGAGAGAGATTTAGCACACCTTCAGTTGGCCCTCAGGAAACGTAGTAGCTAGGATTGTGCCTTAAATTAGCTGTTTCTACCACAAATGGACATTTTTCTGTCACTTCCTATTTCTTGCTCTGAAAAAAAAATGTTGTTCAGCCTGCTTCATTTCCGAATGAAAAATGCATGCTCCATTTTCAGTTTGGAAATGTGAGTATACTAAAATCAGATGTTTTGCAAACTGTAATTCTTATATCCCGCTTCATGGATTGCTGCCTTGTTGTGGCGAAGGGGCTTGAGTAATTCAGAGAAGCTATGGGTGATGCTGTGCAGAGACACCCAAGATGGACAGGTCATAGTGGAGAGTTCTGACTAAACGTGATCCACCTGGAGCAGGAACTGGCAAGCCACTCCAGTATCTTTGCCAAGAAAACTCCATGGACAGAAACAAAAGGCTAAAATATGTGACGCTGGAAGATGAGCCCCTCAGCTCGAAAGGCATCCAACATGCTACTGAGGAAGAGCAGAGGACAGGACAAGTAGCTCCAGAGCTAATGAAGTGGTTGGGCCAAAGCTGAAAGAACGCTCAGTTGTGGACGCGCCTGGAAATGAAAGGAAAGTCCAATGCTGCAAAGAAAAATACTGCATAGGAACCTGGAGTGTAAGATCTATGAACCTTGGTAAGTTGGATGTGGTCACACAGGAGATGGCATGAATAAACATCAACATCCTGGTCGTCAGTGAATTAAAATGGACGGGAATGGGCAAATTCAATTCAGACAATTATATCTACTATTGTGGGCAAGAATTTATTTATTTATTTATTTATTTATTTATTTAATTTATACCCCGCCTATCTGGCCCACCGGACCACTCTAGGCGGCTTCCAAATACAAAATCAAATAATAAAACATAGACAAATACATAATAATCAAGCAAGAACAGCAGTAAATATAAAAAGGAAAAGTAAGAAAAAAATCAAGAGTTGGCTGGAGGGAAGGCCTGAATAAACAGCCATGTTTTTAATTGGGTTTTAAAGGTGCCCAGCGTGGGGGCCGCGCGAATCGCCGGAGGGAGATTGTTCCAGAGGCGAGGAGCCACCGCCGAGAAGGCCCGGTTTCGTGTCTTCTCCTTCCGGGCCTCTCTCGGCGTCAGGCTCCTCAGCCTCACCTCCTGACTTGCGCGGGTGATCCAGGTAGACCTTGGTGGGAGGAGGCGTTCCGCCAAATATTGAGGTCCTAAACCGTTTAGGGCCTTATAAGTAAGCATTAAAACTTTGAAGTTGACGCGGAAACAGATGGGCAGCCAATGCAATGCGGCCAGCATCGGAGAGATGTGTTAATATTTTCTCACTCCTGTAAGGAGCCTGGCCGCTGCATTCTGCACCGCCTGAAGTTTCCGTGTCAGCCTCAAAGGCAGCCCCACGTAGAGCGCGTTACAGTGATCTAATCTTGAGATTACGAGCGCATGCACCAAGGTAGTGAGCGCCCCCATGTCAAGATAGGGTCACAGCCCTATGAATCCCATAGAAGAAATGGAGTAGCCCTCATAGTCAATAAAAGAGTGGGAAAAGTTGAACTGGGATACAATCTCAAATATGATAAAATGATTTCAGTATGAATCCAAAGCAGACCTTTCAACATCACAGTAATCCAAGTTTATGTAGCAACCACATATGCTGAAGAGGCTGAAATTGACCAATTCTATGAAGACTTACAACACCTTCTAGAACTGACACCAAAGAAAGATGTTCTTCTCATTCTAGGGGACTGGAATGCTAAAGTAGGGAGCCAAGAGATCAAAGAAACAACAGTTAAGTTTAACTTATATGCAGAATACATCATGCAAAAGGCTGGACTGGAGGAATCCCAAACTGGAATTAAGATTGCCAGAAGAAATATCAACAACCTCAGACATGCAGATGATACTACTCTGATGGCAGAAAATGAGGAGGAATTATAGAACCTCTTAATGAGGGTGAAAGAGGAGAGTGCAAAAAATGGTCTGAAGCTCAACATCCCAAAAAACACACAAAAAAACCCCTAAGATAATGGCCACTGACCCCATCACCTCCTGGCAAATAGATGGGGAAGATATGGAGGCAGTGACAGATTTTACCTTCTTGAGTTCCATGATCACTGCAGATGGAGACAGCAGCCCCGAAATTAAAAGACGCCTGCTTCTTGGGAGGAAAGCGATGACAAACCATGACAGCATCTTAATAAGCAGAGACATCACCTTGCCGACAAAGGTTCACATAGTCAAAGCTATGGTTTTTTTCAGTAGTGATGTATGGAAGTGACAGCTGGACCATAAAGAAAGCTGGCCGCTGAAGAATTAATGCTTTTGAACTGTGGTGGTGGAGGAGACTCTTGAGAGTCCCTTGGACTGCAAGGAGAACAGACCAATCAATTCTGAAAGAAATCAACCCTGAGTGCTCACTGGAAGGACAGATCCTGAAACTTTGGCCATCTGATGAAAAGAGAAGATTCCCTGGAAAAGACCCTGATGTTGGGAAAATATGAAGGCAAGAGGACAAGGGGATGATAGAGGACAAAATGCATGGACAGTGCCATTGAAGCTACCAGCATGAATTTGACCCAATTCTGAGAGGCAGTGGAAGACGGGAGGGCCTGGCGTGCTCTGGTCCATGGGGTCATAAAGAGCCAGACACGACTTAATGAGTAAACAACAAAAATTTTCTTATCTCCCAAACTGTGTCAAACTGTGGACAAGCCAAGTAAGGACAAAAGTATATACATCACAACAGGCCTCCAGGTATATTTAATATTTAATAATATATAATAATCTTAAAACTGCAGAGGTGGAAGGAACCCTATGGAACATCAAGTCCAGCCTGTGTCAAAGAGGCACAACGGGGAATCAAACTCCCAACTCTGGCTCCACAGCCAGAGACCTAAATTACTGAGCTCTCCAACAATGTTTTGGACTGCAGGTCCCACCAATTCTTACCACTGGTCATGTCGGGTGAGGCTAATGGGGGTTACATACTAAAACATCTGAAGGCTGGAGATTTCCCGTGGTGAATACCCCAATTAGCAGCACTGTTCTATAGGCACTTTTCTTCATCCCTTACTCTGCTACATGATATCATTGGTACATGACCCCACCATTGCAAGTGAGAATCCGTGACATTGAATTTGGACTGGGGAATGGGCAAAATTGCAGCATGTCACGACACACATGTTATATCATATTACATGAGGGCGGAGGAGAAGGAGATGCCTGGCTGCTTCTTTTTGTCAAAAAAAAAAAAAAAAAAAAAACCAACTCTGGTCTCTGTAACTTTTCATTCCAGTCTGAATTTATTCAAAATCTATTTCAATGGTTAAAATTTACTGTTTCAGCTTCCAGCCATTCCCTAATCCATAAATTTGTCCCCTTTATTTACCTATCAATTTTCTTATCTGATAAATACATCAAACATGTTATGAATCCCAACATCTCGAAGACAACATTTAGAATTTTCCAACATACAGATTTTGTTGCATGGGAATTAAAAGAGGAGCATGAAATCATTTGTGATTCTTAAGTGGCAGCTTGATGGCCATCTGTGAGTTGAGGCAAATGAAGGCTCAAAAAGTAAGAAACAAATCAGACAGAAGGGGGAGATATTGATCTACATTTTCTACATCATCATTACTTTGTGTATGGCTTCAGAAATGAAGTCCCACACCACCAAGGCTTTTAAGCAAGCATATAAAACTTCATTCAGGATACAGTTTCTTTTAGAACCTCTACATGTACCTCTACGATCTAAGCATCTGGTTGCATCCCTTAGTGAACAAGGACAGACAGCAGCTTCTTAGAATGTGAAAATCTTGTGTGTATTTGGTAAAGTACATACGTAACACAGACTTACAATAGTCAGATTTCCTCTTCCTGCTTCTTGAGATACTTACATACAAGAACCCTCCAGGCAGCAATTTCCTGTTATATGAAATGCCTTCTCATTACATGGAACCATGTAACAGAATGTTCAAGACAGAGAATCGACAGCACATAAAAATGCAGATAATTTACATGTCATTGATGAAAATGTTGCTTTTCTTATTGATTTATATGTTCTGAGTTATCATTTATTACACTTTCCCCCACTCTCCCTAGGGAGCTCTTACCCAGCAACCCACTGACATGGTTTAGACTGAGAGATACTGTATTGCTCACTGAGCACGTTCACTGCCTCTTTGTAATCTGGATGAAGGTTTTTTCTAATCTGAAGCTGCGATTACATCGACAAAATATGCAGGAAATGCTTCAGGACTGGGATGGTCTGATTTGCATTTTTTTCATTGATTACATGATGTAAAATCACATGTGAATCAGCTTGGAGTCCCCCCTCCCTCCTACCCATAGATTTTCCCTCCACCGCTTTGACTTATTCCTTTTTCCACAGTAAAGCCATTCACAGCAAATAAAGCAGTGTTTTCATTTAAGCCAAATGCAGGAAACTGTGTGCTTTGGTTGGTGCAATGGTGCAGTGGATGGGTGAGCCAAATAGTGGCATTTCTTTCTTTTTAAAAAATGGCTTGGTGCCAGCATTTTTGTGCTAAGGAAGGAAGGAAGGAAGGAAGGAAGGAAGGAAGGAAGGAAGGAAGGAAGGAAGGAAGGAGACCCTTGTTTACAACTTATTCAGGCAGTTCTCCTATAACCCCATCTCCTGCAGGGCTACAAGAGCTATCTTAACAAACTGCAAAGGCTGTTGAGCCAGTTTCCTCCTCTCTCCTTGTGTGGCCAGTTAGTGCAAATAGACCCAGTAAACATGAATTGCTCAGTGCGACTTCACCGTGCATCCACCTTTTTCTCACTATACAGTTACACCCTCAATCAGTTGCTCTGCTATCATACAAGGGCCAGGGAGTCAGTGATCCATCAGATGTAGTTGGACTTCAGTCCCCATCATTATTTGCCAGTCTGGCCAATGATGAGATATTATTATAGTTAATTGTTCATGAACATCTAAATGGACACAAGTTCCTAGCTTTGCACTACACCATACTCCAAGTTATGAAGTGATCCACAGTTTGGTCAGAATGAAAGAGCACAGGAATGCTCTTAAAAGAAGACATTCAAAATCCATATTAGGGTAATGTCTTTCACTAGCCCAACATAAACTGGACTACAGAGAAACTAGACAGTTTTTATATTTACAAGGCTAGTGATAATTTTAGATGGTATACTACAAAGAAAAGACAATAGAGTCAATGGGATGGCTTCACCTAATAGTTGAGGAATGATATCCCAGCTTCAAATGGCATGAAATCATCTGCCTCCAATGAAAACTCTTGCTGCTGAATGGCTATATTTGGTATTCTCCAGCCATTTTGCTTTAACTTACTATTTCTACCCATAGTTTATATCCCAGCAGGAGAGAGTGCAATGTAGGCTATTGTTCCCCTTGTTTTTCTTTCCCATTTTCCCCTCAAACCTACTTGTTTAGCAAAATCTTTTGTTTAACCCTTGATTCAACAACACCACTCATGCAGATTTTAAATTTATATAAATAGCATTTTTTGTGTGTGTATTTACCCTTGTTCGCCATGCTTCTTCATTTCCACTACCTTCTTCCTGTTGGAATTTAGACTAAGTTTCTTGAGACTTCTCCTTTGTTTTTATTACTTCATAAATTATAAACTTATATTTATACAGTATGCATTAAATCTGGTTGGGTATATTGACAGCATTAGCTAAAATCCGATTGTGGCATAGTAAGTCATGACTAGAGTCGGCCCATTAAATTAATGGAATTGACAGAGGAGTTGGCTAATCAAATCCCCGCTGATTCAGTGGGCCCACTCTAGTTGTAACTTGCTACTAAGCAGCCAAATGTAGAACAGCAGCAAAACCTGTGGTACTTTTTGATGTGAGATCCCCTATTTAAAAAATATTGGTTTTTTTTTAAATTTTGCTCTTCAAAAGCACTAAAGGACCAATGACTGGGTATTTAAATAGTAATGACCAAAATCCTATTGGTGTTTTACATGTGTGAAAGAGGAATTGTGTAAATTGCCATGATTAACAGATGAAGTGCCAGACATTTGACAAGGAGAGAGAAAGAGAAAGAGAAACTGTGGACCTGAACAGTAGAAGGTGATCTTTTTAGGGGAACAGGCCACTGTGTCTTGACTTTGTGTAAACTAAGTTGAACAGATAGATCATAAAATCACCTAGTTATGGAGGAGGACTCTCTTTTTGTTGGTGAGTCTGCAGTAATATATGGAGGCACATTCAGACTGCTATCCTATAACACTTACTTGGAATTAAACCTCATTGAACTACATGAATATTACTTCTGAGTAGCTATGCTGGGATTATACTGTAAAAAGGATCTTAATCGATCCATATATATTAGACATGTTAGATATGTGTTTTTGGTATGTGCAAATGCCTTTTGAATAGTTCAGGTGTGTGATTCTATCTCTTTGGTAACAACATGTCTTTCCCATGTTTTCCACCTGGACTATAGTCATATATTTTACCCAGCTATCTCCTTGCTTCTGGAGGCAACCATTAATAATCTGTACAAATCTTAAACTATATCATCAAAAAGATACAGAAGACTGTTATGTCAGCATGCCACGTTAAAGCAACTGCCAGCTACAAGAAAGATGTTGCTGTCTGCACTGTACATTAAATAAAATAAATGGCAGAGGGTGTTGTGCTATAAGCATTCATATCTGAAACAGGTTGGTGCAATAGAAAAGCAAATTACATTCAGAAAGGAAGAATAAATTATATTATATTATTTATTTATTTATTTATTTTATTTATATCCCGCCTATCTGGTCAAGCGAGGACCACTCCTTCTGTAGAAGTAGTTTTCATTCTGTGTTCTACAATATCTTTGTTGGGTTGCATGTAACATATAGAGTGGTCGTTTTGACCAGATAGGCGGGGTACAAATGAATGAATGAATGAATGAATGAATGAATGAATGAATGAATGAATGGATGGATGGATGGATGGATGGATGGATGGATGGATGGATGAATGCATGCATGAATGAATGAATGAATGAATGAATGAATGAATGAATGAATGAATAAATAAATAAATAAATAAATAAATAAATAAATAAATAAATAAATAAAATTTTTCTTTAGTTTTCATCTACAACAACATTTTTAGCAATGAACTTCTCAGAGCCCTGCTTTAGGTGTGATATTTGCCTACTGGCAAACCTCTTGCAACTGGGGAATTCCCTAAACTTAACATATAACTGATGGAGAAACACTGTGGAAAGAGGGGGATTAAATGGCTGCTACAATTTAAATATCCAGTGTGATGTGGCAGATAGAGTGACAGACTAGGACTCGGGAGGCCTGAGTTCAGATTCCTGCCCAGCCATGGAAACTCACTGGGGGTGTGACAGTGGTAATACCACTCCTTGAATATGACACCTTGAAAGCCATTTCTCTGTAAACCAGTTTTGACTTGATGGTGCATAGTAGCAGCACCATTCAAAGACTTAACTACAGGCTAGTAGATAGCCACTGAGCAACTAATTCATGGCAATTGAGAAATGCTTCCTGGAAATCAGGAAAGGAAGATCTGATTTGTTTCATTTTGTTCCCCCCACCTCTTTTTAGTAATGCAGTGTACCCCAAGAGGGTATTTTTAAAAGCAGTGGCCAAAATCCTGTTGGGATTTTATATGATCCTAAGAGGAGTTGTGCAAATTGCTGTGGTTAGCTGACAAAGTGCTGAACAAACTGGCTAGTGCAAATTTAGGTATGACTTTTTTTAAAAAAAATGCTAGGTCCTGGCTCTCTTCTTTTAGCACTAGCACGATCTGCAGTAGGAGGTGACAAACTTTCTGCTGATATTTGCCAATCAAGTTCATGTTAAAGGCACATCAGGAAACAAAGCATTTTCCCCCTGGTCATTTCTAATGTGGACTAGCAACTTTTTTGGACCTAATATTTAAAAACACCAAATTAGGAGGACCTCAGTATATAGAGAACAGAAAGTCCCTACTTCTTCTATAATTAGGAATATTTTTGATTAGGAATAAATACTGGTCACCACCACTGATCAGTCACCAATATGAAGTGTTGAATGTACTGAACTTTAAATTCCCAAGAAAACGTCTAGAATGCTTCATCACCTGCAACACTTCATATCAGAAATGGGGGAAATTACTTTTTTCCATTGCAGCCCTTGGAACAGCCAAGTGGTTATGTTGTGAATAACACCAAAAGATGAGCTTTTCCCATCTCAACTTCATATTAAAATGAAAACATCCTCCCCAAGACCTATCCTTATTGTCACATGATAGTGCCTTATGCAGCCTGATCACTCCCATTTTGCTCCCCTTGTGCGCCACACGTGAAGCTTCAGTAAAGCTGAGTTTCCCATCTATGTAAAAGTCTTCTGCCATGACACAGATATTAATGAGTTTCCAGACAAGTCACAACTGAAAACAAGCTGGATCTTTGATTTTCAACATTTGGGAACAGTAGAACATACTAGTCACGTTTTGTGCGCATGATCCTTGTTTATATGAAGGCTTATCAAGCCAGAATACATGGTTTACTGTGATATGGGAACATTAAAAAAGGAAGGACGAAGCTAACTTATGCTGAGTAAAACTATTGGTCCAGCTGATCTTGTGTTGTCACTTCTGACAATCTCTCGCATGATTCTTTCCTCACCTCTCCTGGACATCACTAGTACTCCCCAGTGATCTCACATCCAAATATTAACCAGGTCCTTCTGAAATCAGCCCAGATAAACTATGTTTAGGTAGTATGGTGACTGTCACAGGAACATTGTCTCCGCATATCGCATATAAGGAAAAACAGGCTTTTAAATAAAGCCTTGATACAAAATTTATATCATAGATGCTTGGTTTTTTAAATTACTAAGTATCTCTGTTGTAGCAGAAGTAGTTTACATAGACGGGAATAAGCAACTATGTGTGTGTGAAAAAACATATTAGGCTAGGCATCTATTTATTTATTTCATTTTATTTATGTACTACTCTTGCCCAGATCTGGGACTTCAAGATAGGGTATGTGTAGCTGTTGTGGCCAGAAGAGCCTCCTTATATTGGAGACAACATCAGGGAATAAGACATCAAAATAAACTCAATGATATTGAATCTACCAGAAAATAAAGTATATCATATTTACATAAATACCGACAAAATTTGCAGGGAAACAATTGGACCGAAAAGGAATTGAGTCTAGTAGTTAAGAAATGTAAGGAACAGGAAGTTCAGATGCAGTTTGACAGTAGATCCCGCTACTTCAACAATAGTTGCTTCAGGACTTGGACATATTCCATAATGGTCAAAATTGCCTTTCAGTGAAAGACCTCTTTCAAGCAGTTCTCAGATTTTTTAAAATTTTTTGGTGATGTGGACTTGGTTCTTGAACCACATATAAGAATATTCTAATCATTGCAAGAGAGATGGGGGAAGAGTTTTAAAATATTGTATATAAGAGGAGATACTTTTTAAAAATCAGTAAGGAGGTTAGAACAGTTTGATAATTTACAGAAGTGCTCCTAATGTTTCTTTTCTATTGCTTATCGACTAGTAGTTTTAAAAAAAATCAAGCCTTTTTCATTGTAAAAATATAAAACTTGCAAAATAATAAAGCAGGACAGCCATCGAAATATCTGAGAAGAAAACTCCAGTTGGTAGATATGATTAAGCAATAACAATATCTGAGAATGCTGAGTTTAGAAGAACCTCATGCACATGAAAATATTCATTGACAGTTCTCTGGTAATGAGAAATAAGATGGAAAAGCAAGCATAAATGAAAGTAAGCCTGTACCCATTAACTTACCTGATTAATCCTTTTATTGGCAGACATTATGGAGTTGTCATCCTGTGGATGAAGACTGTGAGGTTATTGCAGTTCACAGTGATCTCCTAGTTGGGCAGCTTCTCCCCCGGTTGTAAACATAATTGTCCCTTGAAAACAAGCCACAGCATTAATGCCAACTGGTGACAAACTGGCACAAAGCTCATTCTGATAAGAGAGCAGCGAGAGACTATAGCAGGATGGTGCCATAATCACAGCACAATCTTTCTCTGTTTTTATTCTCTGAAGGTGTGCGTTTTGGTAATGCTGTTATTACTGGCATTGCCCAAACCTACAGTTAGAAATGAAACCTTTCCAAATAAAGTTGACGATTGTTGAAAGTTTCTTATGCGCTCTTACTTGGTAGCAAGTCCATCCAGTGCTATTTATAGCTTTTGACTAGGTTACATAGAGGCCAGAATCCTATAGCTGATTTACTCTTGTGTAAGGGAAATCATACTAAGTCTCGGTGGCAAATCGCCTCTTATTAATAAGGTGCTGGTTGTGTTCACGGATGTATGTTCACTTGTGTGATCACGTATGTGCATCCAGGAGGACAACCATCCTACAAGCCAGCTGTTAGGAAATGCCCACCCTTAGCCCTCATGCCTATTGGTCAACTCTTAGCAAGACTGAAATGAACTTTCTGTCTACTACACTTCAACCTGATGGTTTATTGATCTGTTTTTAAAATTTGTAATGCTGCCAAGAGTAGATCTTTGGCCTAGATAGGTAGGGTAGAAGTCTAAATAAATAAATAAATAAAGTCAATCAGTCAGTCAGTAAGTAAGTAAGGGCAGCTCGTGGTCTGAACACAGGGAGGACCTGACCCTCAAATTTTGGAGCATGGCATTACTCTGATTTCAGTCATGAATCAGCAGTGCTTGATAGGAATGTGTCTTCACTTTTTTTTCTGCAGAGCAACAATCCCAAGGTTGGGGACCACTTGGATTTGCAGACCCACAGGGCTCCTCAGTGCAGCAGAACTAGTGTACCATATTCTGGAATACAACTTTAAAAAGATGTGTATTTTGTGATCCTGGACTGCACATCCCATCGTTTCTTGCCATTGGCTATGTTGGCTCACATTAGTGGGAGCTTTGAGCGAGCAATGTCTAGAGGACTGCAAGTTTATGGTCTAAAGCAGTGATCCCTAATCTTGGGTTCCCAGATGTTCTTGGACTACAGTTCCCAGGATTTCTGGGAATTGTAGTCCAAGAACATCTGGGAACTCAAGGTTGGGAGCCACTAGTCTAAAGAAAACAGAGATGGATCAGAAATACTTTAATAAACATTGCCATTTGAACTGTGTTCCCCAATTATGTAATTGCACCACCGGCA
This sequence comes from Pogona vitticeps, assembly GCF_051106095.1. Taxonomy (NCBI): domain Eukaryota; kingdom Metazoa; phylum Chordata; class Lepidosauria; order Squamata; family Agamidae; genus Pogona; species Pogona vitticeps. Next base: position 170,762,611 of record NC_135786.1, read on the forward strand.
TAGTTGTCTGTGGTCATTTTATCAGCTTGACAGTTTGTTTTCTAAAGGACTTAACTCTGATAATAAAATATGGATCCCTAGATTTCTTCATTGAGTAGCTGAAGCACTTACTTTCTTAAAGCAATGCAGTGGACCCTCTACTTACGGAATTAATCCGTATTGGAATGGTGGCTGCAGGTCGAAATGTCTGTAGGTCGAGTCTCCATTGACCTACAATTGTTCCATTTTGGCTTTTTTCTGGTCTGTAAGTCAATTCTCTGGCTGCAAGTCGAACCTAAATTTTGCAGCCAGAGAAGTCTGTAACTCGAAAAGTCTGTAAGTCAAGCTGTCTGTAAGTCGAGGGTCCACTTTAGTTAAAGCAAGGCAATTTTACAGAGATGTCATTTCTGCCAAGAGCACTATCTTATTTTTAAAGGAACCCCTGTAGGGCATATATGGTGGGATTTCAGTTCTCTCTTTCCTCTCCGAAAATATACATTGGGAAGCAACCTGAAAATGGGTGGCAATACAGAGATTTGTAACATGAGTACAGCCTGGTCTGGGCAGTGATGTATACAGCTAGCTGGGTATTGCTGCTCTTGCACCTCTAGTAACATGCTGTCTGGCTAAATAGCAGCTTACTTTTGTAGGGCCTGGTGATTTAATCATAGAATATCCCAAGCTTACCTACTCCGTTTCCAACAAAGACAACAGGATGTTCGATGAACAGGGCAGAAATTATTGTTTGATTTAAAAATGCTTGAAAGAATGAGAGAAGGAGCATGCATCTGCTCTTCAAGTTCCAAAGTTTTAATAAAACATATCTAGATGCTCATGTGTTTGTAGAATATATTTAAAAGTTTTTATAAAATAGATTTATGTGAAAATACAATTGATCAGACATTTTTGGCATCAAATGCCAGCTTCACTCAAAAACACAGGCTCCACTTGTTTCTGTATCCATGTGCATGATTAAAACTGTTGTTTCACAGCGAAATGTCTCTTTTTATTAGTATATAAATTATTTTTACAAAATTCTTTAAGTAATAATGTTTGTGTGCCGTCAAGTCACTTCTGACTTACAGTGACCCTTTCCAGGGTTTTCTATGAAGAACGTATTCAGAAGTGGTTTACTATTCCCTTCTTCTGGGGGTGCTTTGGGACTCTGCAGCTTGCCCAAGGCCACACAGCCTGGCTCTTCTCTCTGAAGGCACAGTAGAGAACTGAACTCCCAACCTCTGACTTTGCGATATATAAACTTTAAAATATTGTTTAAAAGTATTTGGGTGTATGTATTTTTTAAAGAAAACTTCAAATAGACTTTTTGTTTTCTTTTAGACATATAGTAGCTTCAAAAGAATTTTTTAAAGAGAGCTACAGCTCATATCTCTCTAGTCCTAAAATTGGAGGTATTTTCACACACGCTGCTTCCCTGACTGCCTCAAATCCTTTCTCACGCTCTTTGTGTCACACGTGAGAGTTGTTAATGCAAAAGGAAATGAGGATGATCAGATTGTTCAAGAAGCTTCAGTTACAAAGACAGAGGTGTGTGTAGAGACCATTACCGGCTTGCTGGGCAATACAATAAGAAATGAAAAACCTTGAGTGAGATTCAATGCATCATGTTTGATCAGGGTGAAAGAGGTGTGTATGCAAAGACTACTATGGGATACACTGTAGAATTCATTGTTGAAAGTATGAGCATGGTCACCATAAAGAGAAGATAAACGGAGAGATTTATATTCATTCCACCATAATCGTTGCACTGTTTAGTCTCTCCAATTACTGCATTTCCAACCTACTTGAAAGCAAGAAAAAATATTTGAACATGTCAAAGTCATGTTCAAAAAACATTTGAACATGTCAAACTCCTCACCTTGGGGTTGTTTCCACTAAATTTGGTTGTTGCTGAATCAGATCATAGCTCCATTTAGCTGAATCGTGTTAGCTGAGACTGGCAGCAGCTCAAAAGAGTTTCATCATCTCATCTTAGACCTCCAGAGCTGGATAGGACTCTATGAATCATTGAGTCCAGCCCATCAGGGAGGCACAGTGGGGAATCAATCTCTCAACCTCTGGTTCCACAGACAGATAGCTAAGCATTGAGCTATCCGGCACTAAAGATTCTGTCCTTGCCCTATCTGTAGATCCAGGTAGAAACCAGACTCAACTGTATTTGACTTCTGAAATCAGAAACATGTTCAGTATGGCATAGTAGCAACACTGGAGTGCTCCAATTTCAGTGGTGATATCTTTTGTTTAAAGTGCTGTTGTCTCCTAAAAGCTGTACCTGGATGTAACCCCCCAGTGGAATGCAATTCTCAGTAAACACCCATAGCAGTGTGCGGTACATTCCTCTGAAAGCAGTGGGATAGAGTTGCAACCAGTTTTACTTGGGTCAGGGCCACAACATGGAAACAGTACAGAACAAGAAGGGTGTAAACATGAAGCTCTTGCATGAATATAGTATTTTTAATTGACATCAAGATTTTAAATATGCTAGTAAACACAGAAGTCAAAGGGAGAAAGTATAGGTCTGCTAAACCTGTGTCATTATAAGGGGTGTCTCTTTGGGGTTAGGTGGTGTGATTGATCAGTTTTCCGTAAAGGATATGTGGTACTGCATTCAAAGGCTGGCACTCTAGTCCAATGTTAATTGTTCATTTCAAGTCCTTAACTAGACCTCTCAAAGTACATTTTAAAGTCTTCCCTGCTTGAAAAACTAAAGTCGCTTTTTTTTTTTTTAAAGGACTTTTGGATGATTATATGAGAAAAAATTGTATTTTTCTCCCTTTCACTGGCCTGAGGAGAGTTCTTTTAAGGACTGAACAACATAGAATGGAAATGAGTGCCTGGGAATGGAGGTGCTAACTTGAGATGGGGAAAAAAAGAAGTGAAAATAATTCGTATTTGCAGCCTCTGCACACTGGCACTTGGGGAGAAATATCCTGGTGGTGACAAGACGGCAATTCCTTGCAAGTATGGCAGCCGATCCTTGATAATGCTCGCCTTTATTTCAGTCACATTCACTGGATTCTCTCTCTCTAGTGCCTTCCCTATGCTCCTCTCGTCTCTTTTATAGCTCTCATGAAATGCTTGCTTTATTAGGATTTTTCTAAATGCACAGCTCACCAGGGACTCTATAAAGGCCCTCTATTGTAACAGGGCTGGTCCCAAACCAGCTCAGCTCTTAGGTGATAGCACATGAGCAGTTTTTAATAGCCTGGGCAAAAAAGCAAAAGAAAACAAAAAGATTTGTTATTCAGATTATAAATCAAAGCCAGGCACCTCATTAACCAAAAGAAAACAATTTAAGAAATGTAGCTGTTTTGGCAGAAAGTGAGGAGGAATTAAAGAACCTTGTAATGAGAGTGAAAGAGGAGAGTGCAAAAAACGGTCTGAAACTCAACATCAAAAAAACTAAGATCATGGCCACTGGTCCCATCACCTCCTGGGAAATAGAAGGGGAAGATATGGAGGCAGTGTCAAATTTTATCTTCCTGGGCTCCATGATCACTGCAGATGGAGACAGCAGCCCTGAAATTAAAAGGCGCCTTCTTCTTGGGAGGAAAGCGATGACAAATCTGGACAGCATCTTGAAAAGCAGAGACATCACCTTGCCAACAAAAGTCCGAATAGTCAAAGCTATGGTTTTTCCTGTCGTGATGTATGGAAGTGAGAGCTGGACCATAAAGAAAGCAGACCACCGAAGAATTGATGCCTTTGAATTGTGGTGCTGGAGGAGGCTCTTGAGAATCCCCTGGACTGCAAGGAGAACAAACCTATCAGTTCTAAAGGAAATCAACCCTGAGTGCTCACTGGAAGGACAGATCCTGAAGCTGAGGCTCCAGTACTTTGGCCATCTAATGAGAAGAAAAGACTCCCTGGAAAAGACCCTGATGTTGGGAAAGTGTGATGGCAAGAGGAGAAGGGGACGACCGAGGATGAGATGGCTGGACAGTGTCTGCGAAGCAACCAACATGAACCTGACACAACTCCGGGAGGCAGTAGAAGACAGGAGGGCCTGGCGTACTCTGGTCCATGGGGTCACGAAGAGTCGGACACGACTAAACGACTAAACACACACAGCTGTTTTTGGCAAGATAGTCATGTTAATTTGTTTCAGCATGTGTAGCAGAAATTTTTTTTGAAATGTAAGGATTGTGGCACATTGAAGGTTAACAGAATTATTTCACTGTGAGCATCTGCTAATTTCAAGCTTCTTCCTCAGGTGCTAAAACAGATTTAAAAGCAAAAAATACAAACCTGCAAAATACAAACCATCCCCTTTTTTAAAAAAACCCTCTTCGACTGCCAGCCATTAAGGGAAAACCTGCCTGAGGAGAAAGGTCTCTGCCTGCTTGTGGAAAGACAGCAAAGATGAAGCCAACCTAGCTTCCTGATGGAGGGAGTCCCAGAATCTGTGAGCAGCAACAGAGAAGGCCCTCTCCCATATCCCCACCAAGCACTCCTGTGAGGGTGGTAGGACCAAGAGAAAGGCCTCCCCTGAACAGATCGAATGCAAGCGACGGAGTGAGCTCCCGTCGCTTTGTCCCAACTCCTCGCCAACCTAGCAGTTTGAAAGCATGTAAATACGAGTAGATAAATAGGTACCACCTCTGTGGGAAGGTAACCAGCATTCCATGTATAGCCACGCTGGCCACGTGACAACGGAAAGTGTCTTTGGACAAACGCTGGCTCTACAGCTTGGAAACGGGGATGAGCACCGCCCTCTAGAGTCGAACACGACTGACTAAAATGTCAAGGAGAACCTTTACCTTTACCTAGGTTAAGACCAACACTTTGAACTGTGCCCGAAAATGGATCAGCAACTAGTAGAGCTGCTGTAACAGAGAGGTTATGTGACCCCTCTGACAAGACCCAGTTAATGATCAAGCTGCAGCATTTTAGACCTGCTGAAGTTTCTGAACACTTATTATGGGCCACTCCATGTAAAGCATGTTACAATAATCCATTTGGGATGCAACTAAGGCACTGTGCCCAGATCAGACATCTCCAGGAATGGGTGCAGCTGGCAGACTAGTTTTAACTGTGCATGTGCATTCCTGGCCACTGCCTAAACCTGGACATCCAGGCTCAGAGGTGAATCCAGGAGCACACCCAAGCTGCACACCAGGGGGGATTTTAACTCCATCCAGCTCAGTCTGGATCCCTGTTTATTGATCTGACTTTTGATTTACTGTACCAGCACCTCTTATCTTGTCTGGATTAAGTTTTAATTTATGCATCTTCATGCAGTCCATTACTGACACCAGGCGCCAATCTAAGTCATTGGATTTAGATGAAAAGGAGAGATCAATTTGGGTGTCATGCACATACTGGTGACACTGAACCACAGCACTCCAGACAGCCTCGCCCAGTGTTGTTGTTGTTTTTGTAGATGGTAAATAGCATGGGGGACAAAACAGAATGTTGAAAGACACCACAAGCCAATAGCCAAGGTATCAAACAAGAGCATCACCTTCTGATTTCTCCCTCCCCCAAACAACTGGAGCCACCATAAAACACTGCCTCTAAGTGCCATCCCAGAGAGATGGTCCAGAAGGCTAACATGATCATTAATATTGAAAGGTGCTGAGATATGCATCAGAACCAACAGGGACACACTTCTTCTGTCCAATTCCTGGCATAGTTCAACCACCAAGGTAACCAAAGCAGTATCCATCCCATAACAAGGTCTGAAAACAGATGGAAATAGAGCTAGATAATCTGTCTCATCTAAGAACCTCTGAAGCTGAGAAGCCACAACCTACTCTAGCACCTTGCCCCAATGGAACATTAGAGGCTGACCAATAATTACCCAGTACTATGGTATCCAAGGAGGGCTTTTTCAGCCATTTTTTTACTGCTGCTTCTTTTAAGCATACTAGGATCCTGCTCTATTGCAAGGAGGCATTCACCACTCCTTCCACCCACTCAACCTCTCCTTCGGTGGCAGTGTTTGGTAGCCTTCACCTCTCCAAGAGTCCTGTCCACATTAACAGACTGCAAACACTGAAATGTATCCATTAATACAGGACAAGCAGGAACCATAGTTACATCCACAGGGCCTGTACTAGCTATAGCATTCAAGTCAGAGCAGATCCAAGTGATTTTGCCTGCAAAGTGACATATTCTTCACAGAGGACTACAGTGCTGCCTGTGTAACTTTCCTGTAGGTCAGCATATACTAAGCCCTTGACCACTTGAAAGAGCTCCACCACATGCAGGCACAGTGGTGGTAGAGAAGAAAGGCTTCTTCACTCCCACGGAGTAGACCTCTCAATGGGTCCTAGCCTGCGTTCAGTCAGATTAACTCTGAATTTTCTGTCATTGTTGCTCTATTTTCCATTGTACTCATTTCATTGCCGCCAGCTCTCCAGTAACCCAGGGGGACCGTTTGACTCCACTTCGTTGGAGAGGATGCTTAGGACTGATTGTGTCCAAGAGGAGTCACATAGTGCTCTATTTGGTGCCATGCTTGGAATCACAGGAGTAGCCACATGTCAAGAGATGTGGGTGCCTCCAGCAGAATACAGCAACTGTTTAAAGTGTTTCTTCCTTCCCTACACTTAATACATCATCACTTTCCCTAAATCATCCCCTCCCCATCTTATTTTTATTCTGAAATTGCACACACGGAGGCACTGCCTCTGGCAAGGTACCTGGTCTAATATATCTGCAGGTGGAGGAGCCTCAAACACAGCCAAGGAGCCCAAGAGTTTTGTCTCCCAGCAATTCTGCTTCTACCTCCAGTCAAGCTGTCAGTCAAAGTGCGGATCACAGTCACATCCTGTCATCGACCGTTAAATTTTTGTGCTCACTTGGAGTTGCATAGCGCAGAATAACCCCTTAGCATGCCAAAAATTGTGGCTAAATCTGGTGTGTTAATATATATAGTGTTAAAAACCCCTCGTCCTTATTTCATCTGTTCAATGTGCATCGGAATCTGAATAGAACCCACTTCAGCTGTCTCTTTGTCAAATCTCCCTTTGTAAGTTGTTTTCTCCATATTGGTTAGTTTGAGATCTGTAACAGAATGTCCTGGAAGGTTAAGGTGTTCTGAAATGAGCTGTTTTGTATATGTTGGCGGTTGTGATGTTTTATATGTGGGACTTGCTTGGAAATTTCAGATAGTACAGAATGTAGCTGCTTTTTAGTTCCTAAATAACTACACTGGCCTGCTTCAGTGTATAGCTGGTAAAACTATAAAACTGTTGATGCTTACCAATAAATCAGACTTATTCAACTTGGTCCTCTCCATATGTATTAGGCTACAACTCCCAGTGGCTGTGCTGGATGGTGGGGATGGGAAATGGATTCCAGCATATCTGGAGGCAATCACCAGGTTGGGAAAGGCATACAAGCTTAAATCTTTAGAATCACTCTACAACAACTTCTGAAGCAGTGGTTCCCAATAGCATCTTGGGGCCCACGCATTCTTACACCATCTATTTCCTCGAATATTTATTTATTCCCTGGGGCTTTGCACTGACTCCCTTTTCTTGGAATGGATGCAGTAGCGATGCTCAATCCCAACAGTGAGAACTGGCCAACAAGTGTCTTTTTTCATGGTGTGGAAACTCAGACTAGTTTGAAAGTGAAGCAGTCAAAGGTGAAAAACCCTGCCTGAGTTGTGGGTCTCCCCACCATGTACAAACTTCTTTTTCCCCTGTAAGTTGCTATCAGGAGATTTTATAGCCATTAGCCTGAGCCCGCTTGGTGCCGAGGCAAGCTTTCTTGTTGTGGCTTCATTTTCATCTGTCTCCAGGAAAGTGTCCTCATAGTAAGCAGCCCCATATCCTGTCATGTGCAATCCTGTGACTTCAGACATGTGAAACACGACATACTGTCCTTCTCTGTTACATAACAATTTTACCTGCCTAACAGTTTGTTTTCTTGCACTAAAGTAAATAGTGCTTTCCTTCTATATGTAAATAAATGAATTAAATGGTTGCATAACAGAGACTAAGTAAATGCTGGCAGTTTTTCCACAGTGTCTGATTAGGAAGCCTAAGCATAGCGTGTTCTCAAAGTACCCTGCTCTGATAAATAGCGTTAAGAAAAGTGTTGCTTTTGGTTGTCTCCCTGAGAAACCAGAGATGGGTTTAGGATCTTCCACAGCAGTAGCAGCAAAAGCACACGTTACATCTCACATGAGTTGGTGGCACCTAGGGCATGTTACAAAACAATGGCCATCCCGTAAAGAGAGTCCAAAACACATGCATCTGGATTGGTCTGTATCAACAAATGAGGTCTTTTATAACATGAATGGCTCTTAATTGCCTATTCACAACCAAGCTATCCACAAATTTTTTGACATAACAACAGGAGTAGTTTTACAATACTATATTAGTCCTGGAAAAATCCATTTTTGTCCCAGCTAATGTGTGACTGCAGCTAGCTCAGAAGAAACAGGGGAGCCTGAGGAGGTGGTATATAATGTTATATCTCCTGTTATTTGGAAAGGCTTCACGATACCACAGCCCATTTGGCATAACCATGCAGACTTATGCTAAATAGTCCATATACACAGGTTCTTCTCTGTTTGCCTTCTTAGTGCTCTACTTTTTTGTACACCTATGTTTGCAAAGCAACTTCTGTTTACTGTTTCAGCAGACACGGGGACACACACACACACACACACACACACACACACACACACTTTTCATCTCACCCCACTTGTGGAATGCAATGGGATGAATGGGGAGATGGTAAGGGTATCAATCTACCCTAATGATTCTCATTAAGGTTATTAGTGAGAATCATTTCAATCATATTATTTAACACTATTGGATCTCTAGAACTCAGCACGCAGCTGGGAAACCTGGAGATCCACTCCCCCCCCCCCCCGAACTTTCCTAAGGCACACAGTTCCCCAATCCCCACTGACCTGCACGGAGTTCTCACTCTGTGTGTTGTTTTTAGCTCTGTGGAAATACTGAATCCCCCAGCAGGAGGAGGATCACTTGGGGCGGGGAAGGCATAAGCGTTTGCCAACTAGTCTGCTACTTTCCTGCTATTATTAGTGCCAGGGAAATTGATTTCCCTGCAGCATTTGATCAGCCCCTGTTGACACCCTCCTAGATTAGTAGGTCTCTGCTATGATTAGCAACAGTTGAATTGCAGAGGAAACTGGACTACAAAGGAAGGGCAGCATACATGCCATGGCTTATGTGTCCCTGAAGTAGTTCAACTGCCTGCTAAACACTATGCCTTTTTATTGCTTTATAACTCTTTGTTCCACTCTGTCACCTATTAAGGACAGTGAGTATCATCTAGTTGTCCCTCCCCTCCTTGGAAAAGGGCAACTAAAGCCTGATTCACACCTACGTGAAGCCCACTTGATTGGTTTCTCATCATTTGATGACTAGCGGCTGAAAAGATGTGTTGAGTTCACAGAGAAGTAGGCTTGAATTGATGAGCAAGCATGGCCTTGATGTTTGATCTCTAATGACTCAGTCACACGTATAAGTCACTAAGCTGTGAAAATATCTACATGAAAAATATCTTTCATTTCCTATTTCTATAAATTCTGAGGAGCAGATGGTTTCTATATTTTCTTTGCTAACTTATGCAAGACGTCATTTTGGGAAGATCGGATGATGAGTGAAAACATACACTCAGTAACTAGCAATTATCTGCCACACTGGAACAGCAGGATAGTTTTCCAAAGGTGGAAATCAAAATGTGTGACCCGAATATATAATTTATTATTGATGTTTTCAGCAGGCAGAAATGATAGAGGGAAGATTTATGGGATGTAACATATGTATGTGGAGAAATGCACATATGTTCCACTTCCCATTGGATTCCCTGCTGCATGTGCAGAGTTGCCAGTTGGAGTGGTTTCCATTGCAGGAGAGGCAGAAGACATTGCTACAGTAAAATATAGACTAAATAGAGTGATAAGAAAATGGAAATTAATCTTACACAGGCAGTTTGTAGGTAAATATTATTGAAGCCTCAGCATGGATCTGTAATAAGGCAAACCACAAATACAGCTGAGCATTAACTCCATCTCAAGGCTGCTGTGCATTTACCTAATCATACTGTTGGCTGCCACTGGATATAACTCACCGTAGTGCTGAAAGGAGACCTGGCATCATCATTCCTGCTGTACTGCAGTAGGCTCTATATGGACGTTGGTATTTGTTAGGACAATGTTTTGAGACTATGCATGGTTCTGGGAGGTTGTTGGAAGTGGTGAAATTAGTAATAAACTGGGTAAATTTCTGGTTGCACTAATGTATTGATTTAGAAGGGGGGTGAGAGAAGAAGAATCAAGATATAGCCTACAATCCACAATAGATACATTCCCAGATACAGCAATTCTGGACTGTCCAAGAACAGGTGTATTATAACAATATGGTACAGCCCTATCTGAATCTATTTAGAAGTAGACTGTAGTACATCAACATGGACCATGCTGATCGACTCTGGCAACTGTACTCCAAGAGAGGTAACTAAGCTCAGTGATGCTTACTTTCAAGTAAATGTATATAGGATTGCATTTTTAATTAACTGCATCCAGAAGGCTGACCTTGTTAGTCTGTTGCAGCAAAAAGGAATGTACAATCTCTTAAGGCCTTAACAACAAATTTGTTATAATTTTTTCCTGGTCCATTTAATCAAATATAGAACCAGTTATCATCAATTAACAATCTTATAGCCTCATTCAAGTTAACAAATACATCATGGCAGAACTTCCATGGGCTAGAATACACTTCATCAGATTAATCACTTGTAACAGAGGATATATGTGGAGAAACTGGGGAGCATGAATCATAGAATTCATCTACTGGAAACTTTTAAGCTTTCCTGGGAGTTATTGGGAAAGCTGGTGTGACCCATTAGATACCCAGAACAAGAGCACAATTAACACCTTCAGTTGACCTCCCGTTAAAGAGGATTCAAAGAAGGACTGAGAGGGAATAGACACCTCTAAGTTTAAGGCTCACCACAAACCCCCAGAAAAATGAACTGATCCATGTTTCATTTTTCCAGTTCATGCCTGGGGGAGAACCTACCTGCTCCTGCCACCACCCTCAAAAGTAGCGAGCCTAGCTTCCCTTCCCAGAGCCAAGCCTGCTGCCTCTGCACATGTGCCCACCACCTGGCTGATAGGCGGGTGCATGCACAGAGGCTTTGGGCCCAGCTTCGAGGAGCCAGTCTGCTACCTCTGCGCATGCACCCACCTATTGCAGAAGCTTTCACTTCACTTTCTAGAATTGCCGATTCTTTATCACAGCATTCCTCATTAGTCTTTCAGCATTCCTAGTCTAGGTTAACATTTTCCTTTGACTTGCTGAATCTTCTGGAAGGGATCTCTTGTTTTTCCTTTTCTGTTGCTTTCCCCTATTTCTTTACATTGGCCATTTTAATAGTACTCTTGTTTGGTCTATAGAAGTGGAGAAAAACAAACAAGTCCACATCCCACAAGGTGAGCTCATGCTGATTCTTCAAGAGTCTTGTTGTCCTGCTTCCCATGGATGTCACAGAAGCTAAGAACTGTGTAGCTCCCAGTCTGAGCTGGCAGCCAGACAAGTCTAACTGGTGATATCAGTTGGAATAAGAAGTATCCAAGCCGGGTTCAACAGTTTGAGACTGTTAGGTGACAGAGGTAGGGAGAGTCTAGTGAGAGAGAAACACTGAGCACAATGAAAAACAGAGTAAGTCATTTTCTGCAAGGAAGCAAAAAAATTCAGGGACAAGGTTTATGCAGCAAGGTACAGCACAGTGCAAGTTGTAATGAACAATTTGCTCCCAGCACTGAACCTTTGGGGACCAGAAGCTTGCTACTGAAGCTGCTGTTGCTGGGAGAAGGTTCAAGGCTATTCTAACCCTTGGCCGGACTGTGAGCAGAGTCTGAGCCTGTGCTCTTGAGACAGTCCCTATTGCAGGGAAATATAGGCACTCTTTCTAAGTCTCTGAAGCCAGGCCTTGCCTTTGGTTATTGTCACTCTTGCAGAGTGAAAAGGAGAGCCAGCTTGCTCATCCAAGTTGGGGACCAATCCTCCCCCATCTCAGGATGCCACTTCTTGCAACCTGAGGGCTATGGGTCTATGGAGTCAGCTGGGTTTTTGGTATGCCACAAACATATTCTTGCCTGAACATTCTTCTGATAGGGTCATACACCAGTCTCCATCTTGAGCCTTTTAATCTAACTAGATCCTATGTTTTCAACATTTGGCTGAGACATTTTGGTTTCTTCAGACAAACACACCATCCAAAGTTCTCTGCTGAGTTCAAGAGAACGCAGAAGCTTATCTTTTTGGTGATGTTTTTGTGGTCCAAAAAAGGTTGTACTGACCCTTATTTCTGGTCATTAGAAGTAGTAATGTAAAACCCTGGGGGTGCTTCTGTGTACTAATCTTAAATGTAAATATAAGTCTTGACTGTATTAATCTTTCTACCTCCACCCAGATAACTCTTGGCCCCATTCACATGCAAAGTAGAGAAAGGGGTGAAGTAATCCCCTCCTCAACCTACATCAGTGCTCACTTTCCCTCTAATTTTCAGCTCCGTTGGACAGGGCTCTGCCCCTCATGTGTACATCTCTCTCTCTCTCTCTCTCTCTCTCTCTCTCTCTCTCTCTCTCACACACACACACACACACACACACACACACACACACACACACACACACACACACACCACCTCCCCCCCAGGTTCTGTTGTGACCAGTACCAAAGGGGCTGGAAAGAATCACTGTGGTTGCGCAGAGGACGAGGAACTGTGCATGGATGGGGAGTAAAGTTGTCCATGCTCATGCAGCCAAGCATGAGAGAAAGTGAGCACTGATGTAGTTAGAGAGAACCTTGGTGCTCATTTATGGAAAATTCTCACTGTCAGAGTCACTTCTAATAGAGCTGGGCTGGTGCACCAAGGTAAGGCACATGCATTTGTTCTATGTCCTCCTGCATTTCTCTTTCACTAAACTTTGCACTAAGAATTGCGAACTTCCAGTCCTTCTTTGCATGTGAATGGGCTACATTTTTAATATAAACGCATACATATGTTGATTGACCTTTTAATATAACGTTGAGCTCTTTCTGTTTTCCATAAACATTGTATTTCCACATCCAAGCTATTCAGTCAATAGCAATCCAATATTAATTTTGTATTCCAGGCTGGTTTTGTTTTATCAGTTAGCTCTGGAATTAGCAGTAGTTTTGCTAAACTGACTTCAGCTGGACAGGATGAATTATAGGCTTTTTCTCTCCTGGATCCCAAATTGTTCCAAGTTTTTAGTGCACAGCCATTGTACTTTCATCCATCATACAAATGAAGGAAAGCAGTGACATGAAATTTGTGTTCATTGCATTGGTTTCATTACTTTACCTCCTGTGAGTAAGAACAATGAAAACCCTTTTGACGGTTTTATTTTATTTATAATAGAACTCAACACATCTCATAAGAGGCAGGCAGGCCTCATTGATTTCAATGCTTATTCAAACAGAGGTTCTAATGAAAGTCTCAGGAGCGTGTAGTACTTGAATAGAAATAAGAATTGCAGCTGGAGATTGATAAACAAATAGTGAAGGAATACCTTACCATCTTGAACAAGTTCAGATCTCCAGGGCTGGATGAACTGCACCCAAGAATATTGAAGGAATTGGCTGAAGAACTCTCAGAACCACTGTCCATTATTTTCTTGAAATCAGGAAAAGTGGGTGAGGTGCTAGATTGGAGAAAGGCTAATGTTGTCCCTGTCTTCAAAAAAAGGCAAAAGAGACAAATCTGGGAACTACAGAACAGTCAGCCTGACATCAATCCGAGGGAAAATTCTAGAACAGATTATAAAGCGGTCACTATGCAAGCACCTAGAAAACAATGCAGTAATAATTAGAAGAAAAATCCTGCCAGACTAACCTAATCTCAGTTTTTGATCGGGTAACCTCCCTGATAGACAGAGGGAATGCTGTAGATATAGAGGCACTTCTTACTGAACAACTGGGTTCCATTGCTACCACTAGATTGTTAAGCAAATTAGTTGATAAGCAAGGAGCAATACAGGAGCAATAAATCACGTGCAGTTGAGAAGGGGTGCGGCGAAGAGGCAAACACGTGTTTATCAGGGTCATAAGGGTCATAAGTCTGAACGGTCGTTAAACAGGTAAGTCATTAAGTGAGGAGTGCCTGTAGTATAGCTGGACTTCAGCAAAGCTTTTGGCAATGTGCCCCATGATAACTAGGTGTAGGCTGGGTAGAACAGCTGCCAAGTGGATATGCAGTTGGCTACAGAATTGTCCTCAGAGGGTGATGATGAATGGCTCCTCTACAAAATGGGTGGAAGTAACAAGTGGGGTACCCTAGGGTTCAGTCCTGGGACCAGTGCTCTTTAACATTTTTATTAATGACCTGAATCAGGGGATACAGGGAATGCTAATCAAATTTGAGAATGACACAAAATTAGGTGGAAAAGCTAATACCCTCGAAAAAAGGTAAAGGTAAAGGTTCCCCTTGACAATTTTTGTCCAGTCGTGTTCAACTCTAGGGGGTGGTGCTCATCCCCATTTCCAAGCCATAGAGCCAGCGTTTTGTCCGAAGATAATCTTCCGTGGTCACATGGCCAGTGCGACTTAGACACGGAACGCTGTTACCTTCCCACCGAGGTGGTCCCCATTTATCTACTTGCATTTGCATGCTTTCGAACCGCTAGGTTGGCAGGAGCTGGGACAAGCGACGGGCACTCACTCCATTGCGTGGATTCGATCTTATGACTGCTGGTCTTCTGACCCTGCAGCACAGGCTTCTGCGGTTTAGCCTGCAGCACCACCATGTCCCTAATACCCTCGAAGACAGAAACAAAATTCAAAATGATCTTGATAGGCTGGAGCACTGGGCTGAAAACAACAAAATGAAATTTAACAGAGATAAGTGCAAAGTATTGCACCTAGGAAAGAGAAACCAAACACACAGTTACAAGATGGGGGATACCTGCCTCAGCAATACTACAAGGAAGAAGGATCTTGGAATTGTTGTAAATCACAAGCGGAGCCAACAGTATGATGTCACGAAAAAAAGGCAAAAGCTGTTTTAGGATGCATTAGCAGAAGTATAGTCTCCAAATCGCATTAGGTACCCATTCCCCTCTATTCAGCACTGGTTAGGCCTCCCCTAGAGTTACCTATAGAGGTGCTCCAACACTGGAGGCATTCAAGAGAAATTTGGACAATCACCTGGCAGATATCCTTAGATTTGTATTCTTGCATTGAGCAGGGTGTTAGACTCGATGGCCTTGTAGGCCCCTTCCAACTTCAGTATTCTGACTCTGTGATTATTATTTTTTTTGAAGTCCTGTTTTCTTTTTCTCACTGAGAAGGTTATAAACCATGGGAATTAATACATTGCACATATTCTACATTTTTAAATGAAAAGCTCCCAATACAGAGCATGTGCTTGGCGTGGCTAATATGCCAGATCCAATCTCAGGCATCTCTGCAGGATGTTCAGCAGCCGGATTAAGGAAGATCTCTGCCTGCCATCTTGGAGAGCCACTGCCAATTGGAACAAATCAGATGAGCCATGTTAATTAACTAAGGTGATTGTGATTAAAAGTGGTACAAGAGCAATGGTAGTGAAAATTTCTGTGCTCTGCAGCACGCCATCAGTATGCATGTTTCTAAATCAAGTGGATGGGTTGTGGCCCTGTTGGTATTTGGAGTACCCATGGAATCTGAAGTAATATCATCCTAGATGGAAATTTTTGACTTGTAGTCCTCAAAAGTAAGCATTTTGAGCTCTGTGTAACTGTCTCTTGACTCCCAAATGCTTAGGCTTATAAGTAATATGGCTCTTTTGGTTTTGTGCTAAAAGTAAAGAATGGGCCAATTTCATTTCCATTGTTTCTCAGGGTTTTTTTTTCCAAGTTCAGTTTATTCAGTTCCTGCATCAGTGTTTTTTTCAACTTTGGTTCATTTGGTTCTTACAGAATTTTGCACATGTATTTTGTCTAAAATATGCATTTTTATAATCAATTCCCCCTATATAAATCATTGTTTAAATTATTTTAACCAATTTGTCCATTTCTATGTGCAACTTTCTCTAATATGTGTATTTGTATTCTCGTTTTTCCATTTGTCCATTTTTTTTTAAACTTACAGCGAAACCTTATTTTGTAAATTTACACTGGCATAAACTGGATTTTTGGCATCAGAAATAATTTAAACAAATTGAAAGCTTCCTTTTCCCCCTTCCAGGTTCTGAGGCTTCCTGGGGCTGCATTTTGCTCTTGGGAAACCTTTGGGAGCCTTAGGGAAGGGAGCGTTTTATAGTCAAAAGTCACCTCTGAATCACTGTTGTTTAGGATTGGGGAGACGTTATGCAGCTTGTGGGCCACAGGTGCCCCCACAAGCCAGTTTTAAAAGCACCCCAAATATAAGCCAATTAAAGTAATGAAACATGAATTTAAAAAAAGAATAAATACTGCAAACCAAATTTGACTGATAAATAAGTTCAAACAAATAGGAATTGCAATATATTATATTAAATATATCTGTTATATTTATTTAATATATTGTATTAATATATTATAATAATTATTATAATTATTATTTTAAATTATTTTTTTATATATTATATCAAATTTATTTATTTATTTAATATACAGTGGGGTCTTGACTTGCGAATGGCCCGAGGTGCGTACTTTTTGAGTTACGTACTTCTCCGTCCGCAAAAATCCATTTTGACTTGCGAATGGAGAATTGACGTACGAACCTCGGGCCACAGGGGAGGAGCCGGGAGTGAGGTGGGAGGTCGCGCTCGGCCCACACGAGGAAGGGCGGCGATCCTGCCTAGCGAAAATGTGCCCGAAGGAGCTGGCCCTTGCCCTCCCAGGAATGGCGATCACAATGGCCATCCTGCAGAGCCCCCAGCCACCGCCGCCACCGCCCCCGGCTGCCGGCAGACTCCTGCTCTTTCTGCCGCCACCTCCGTGCGCCTCAGCGGCTTGCCGGTTCTCGCCCATCCAGTCGCATGGAGTAAGAAGCAAGCGGCCAAGCCCAGAAGCAAACAAAAGCAAAGCCGGGAGGGGGTCGGGGTCGGGAAGGGCAAGAGTGCCTCGGGAGAGCCCGATCGCAGCAGCCCCCCCTCGCTCCTTCCCCAGACTCTCTCTCCCTTTCCTTCTCCCTCTGCCTGCCCGCTCTTTCGCGCGCCTCCACTATCTACCGTCCTCCTTGTCCAGCACCATTGTGGCGGGGATCGGCTGCTTCCGCCGCTCCATCTCCGTGGCCAGCTTGCCCTCCAAGCCGCCAGTTGCCGAGTTTTCACTCTGTTGGGAGTGCACCCAGTTCGTCTTCACATTTTCCTTCCCTCCCCGCTTGAGAGCTTCCTGCGGGACCCGCCCGTGCTGCTGCTCCGCGCCCTGATCCCGCCGGCCGGGGAGGCAGCCCTCCTGCCCGGCCCGCCACGCCTCTTCCGGGTCCCTGGGAGGACCCTGCTGGCTCTTGAGGGCAGCCTCCGCACGGCGGTAGTGACGCTGCTGGCAGCTCGGCCCGAGCTGATCCCCGTCGCGGGAGGGGCTCCGGTGGACTTTTGAGCCCCACGCCGTGGCCCGGCTCCTCTGAAGTCTGGCCCCGCGACCAGCTCTGCCCGTGCAGCCCCTTCTGGGGTATGAATGCCCCGACTGACGGCACCCCTTCCCTTCCCTTCCTCAGGGTCCCGCGCCACTTCCCATTAGTTTCTATGGAGGGAAAAGAGCAGATACGGATCAAATGGTTTTCAATGCATTCCAATGGGAAATGCAGAATTGACCTGCGAACTTTTTGACTTGCGAACCGCCTTCCAATACGGATTAAGTTCGCAAGTCAAGACCCCACTGTATTGGCTAAAATCCTGTTGTGTTGTTATAATATAATGACCGAAATCCTTTTGTCTGTTATTCAAAAGGCATACTTCTTGGAAGTGAATCAGCTCAAGTTAAGAAATCTTTGTAAATATCTGTTGCATCTCGTGTTGTATGATGTGCAGATTATCTGGTAAGGTCTGTGGCAATCTCTTAACTTGAGGCAGTTTGCCTCTAAAAGTTGCTTCTTTTGCATACCAGCACCACAGAATTTTAGTCGTTATAGGATAATAAATATAAAATACCTGAGTTCAAATTTTTGGCATTGGAATTTGACCTTCGGTTAGTCAAGATAGCCTATTTTGGCTTAGAAGTGAAAGAACGTGGTATTGCAGCTACGAGTGCCCTACAGTTCTCCTTCAGCGGTGACTTCTTTGTAGAATTGAAGTAACATTCATACTTTCGGGGAAATAGCATATGCCTCATGCATCAAAGATATAACTACAGAAACATGGGATTGCCAAATGATGACCAGCAAGAGCACACTAAGTGAAATGCCAGGACGTGTAGTCCAGAAAAGTAATTTAAAAAAAAAAAAAACTAAGTGGATAGCTCAGTGGTTTAGGTATCTGACTGCAGAGCCATAGGTTGGGAATTCAGTTCCGCACTGTGCTTCCTGTGAAGTAGAGCAAGCCTGTGTGGCCTTGGGGAAGCTACACAGTCCCAGGGCAGCAGCCCCAGAAGAAGGGGACAGTAAACTCCATCTGAATATTCTGTACCTGGAAAACCCTGAAAAGGGTCACCATAAGTCAGGATTGACTTGATGGCATATTATTATCATTATCTCAGTGGAACTATCAGCTATTTAACATTCTTAGAATAGGCAGTTTTCTGTTTCTCAACCATTTGGAATAGAAAACTGTTTTTAGAATTCATTAGGCTTCAAAAGGTACTTTGCAAACACACCGAGAAACTGCCTCTTTACTACCATTTCTACAGTTTTGTTCTGGGAAAACCTACATCGTTCTTTCTTTGTGCCTTTTTGTGTAATGTTATGTTGAAGAATACGATACATATTTGGAAAGCTAACTACATTTTTGTTGTTCTTTCGACGAAGGAAAAAAGGGTTTTAAATAACTCCCACTAACTGGTACAAAGCTTGGTACTGTGCATGCAGTTTTTCACTCCAGAGCACTCAGACTGAAAAGCTGATATTGTGCTATGCTCCATCGATCACTGTTGCTGTGCTATACCATTCACCACCATTGTTTCCCGCCTAGCATTGAGTCACAGAGAGGGCTCTAAGGCAACAAATGAGTTTGCTGTGAGAGGGAGAAGGAAATAAGTGAAACAAAATGTTTAAAACACAACTCTTTAGGCTGTGAATGTAACTCAGCATTATGTCAGAAAATGCCACACTTGAAGAAAAAAAAGGTTGAAAAACAATATTTATGATTAATATAGAAAACTTCTGAAGGTGGTACTTCAACTTGCATGCGTGGTTGTAATACAGTGGTGCATCCGTTCCACTGAAATCGCTGTTTAGCGAAATCATTGTCTAGCGAAAATCATTTCCCTATTGGAATGCATTGAAACCTGTTTAATACATTCCAATGGGGAAGAATCGTCATTGTCTAGTGAAGATCAGCCATAGGAAAGCC
Organism: Pogona vitticeps; assembly: GCF_051106095.1. NCBI lineage: Eukaryota > Metazoa > Chordata > Lepidosauria > Squamata > Agamidae > Pogona > Pogona vitticeps. Next base: position 170,782,039 of record NC_135786.1, read on the forward strand.
GCTTTGTGAATGCCGATCAGGTGTTTAAATAGCTGTCTTGCGAAGCTTAGGTCCTGAAAACACCTGTTTTGCGAGCGCGGAGGGAGCTGTCAAAATCGTTATCTAGCGAAAATCGGTTTGCGAAGCAGGGACCAAACATTGTCCAGTGAAATTCCCCCATAGGAATCACTGTTTTGCGAATTGCTATAGTGATCACAAAAAGTCAATGTCTAGCGAAAAAACTGTCATGCGGGGTAACTGTCTAGCGAGGTACCACTGTACTTCTTGTCCCTACATCTATTCCATTTCCATTTCTAATGGGTGCTTGTTTTTCGTTGATAGGTTTATGCATTGTATCTTGCTTTCCCTAGATCTTGCATGTTCTTCTTCATGGCCTCTGTGAATGCACACAAATGGGTTAGACTGTGCCTGTGCAAGACTCTTCAGAATATTCTAGAGCAAAACATGTGATTAGTAGGACGTTTCCCCTTGGTGCGCATGCTCCACCAACCCGTAATACCTCAGTTTCTTTTTGCCGCCGCTGCGATCTGACTCTTTCGTGTCTAGAGCTGTTTTTTCCTATTATTATGGTTTTTTATTCTGGTCAGGTTTATCGAATATATTTTCTAATCTCTGGAGAATTTCGACTTTGGACTGACTACGGTATATGGTTATCGGATCTTGAATTGGCTACTGTTTGTTGTTTCTTAGCTGTTTTGACCTTCGGACTGCTTACCGGTTGTGGTTTTTGGATTATGGACTTTATTGTGAACAATTTGGCTTCTGTTCTTTCGGCTTGTGATCTTGGACAGATGATAGTTGATGTTTTCCCATGAGTCTTCCTTTTCCCTTGTTTACCCCCTCCCTTTCTTCTCCTATTTCTGCCAATTTTTATGTCCTCGTCATGTCCCTTTATAAGTGGTGTACACTGTGTACCAACAAGATCCTGTTCACGGATGGCCACGACCGCTGTTTATTTTGTTTAGGAGAGAGGCACCAGACTCACTCCTGTCAGGAGTGTAAAAAGTTGACCAAACCTGCCATTAAGCTCCGTTTGCAGAGGCTTCATTCGCAGCTGTGGGAGAAATCACTCACACCTTCGAGCCCAGCAACCATGGAGCCTACCTTGACTCCTGCTCCTTCCACTCCTCATCCCGAGCCTGTTGCTTCATCGGTTCCTGCTACCCCATCTCCGAGGTCATCTTCAAAGGCATCTAAACCAAAGAAGTCTTCAGCAATGACGTCAGGCTCGATATCAATATCACAATCCATGGAAGATCCTTTAAAAAAGAAAGCTGTTGGTAAACAGAAGAAGGCTAAACAATCTTCTAAATCTGCTCCACTTAGAGAATTTCCTCCAATGTGAGTCTCCTTTCCATCTCCCATACTTGACGAGTCGTCTCAGGAGTTGCCAGACCCGGACTCCCTTTCTGAAGAGGTCAACTCAGCACCACCACCACAGATCCAGGCTTCAGTATCGATACCGAGCCTGTCTCCTAATCATGGCCATTCTGAGGCTGATGTCACCTGCAGCCTGGCCTCGGCCCATTCTAGCCCTATGTCAATCCGACAGGCAAAAGTGACACAATTATCGAATTCGGAGGTGTCCCCGTGACAATCCCCTCTGCAGAAACAACTGGCAAAACGTCAGCATGTTTCTCCAACCCCAGAGCACCCTCGACATTGAGATATTGGAGGCAGTATCTGTCATCCCGATCTGGAGTTGCTTCACTTGACAGTGTGGAGGATTCTCCTAATGTAAAAGAAATATTGGACAGAGCTAGAAAACCTTCTACAAAATTGCTATACAGTTGTGTCACGCTTAACTATTGTCCCTCATTACGACGAATCCGCTTTACGACGATGTTTTTTGCTATCGCAATTGTGATCCGCAAATGATGGTCTAAATGGGGGAATTTTGCTTAGCGATGATCGGTTCCCTGTTTCAGGAACCGATTTTCGCTTTACTATGATCAAAAACAGCTGATCGTTGGGTTTTCAAAATGGCCACGGGGTGCTTAAAATGGCTCCCCGCTGTGCTTAGGGATGGATTCCTCGCTATACAGGCACTGAAAATGGCCGCTGTATGGAGGCTCTTCGCTGGTCGGTGAGTTTTTAGCCCATTGGAACGCATTGAATTGTTTTCAACGTGTTTCAATGTATTTTTTAAAATTTCGCTTTATGACGTTTTTGCTTAACAGTGATTTTCCTGGAATGGATTATTGTCGTGAAGCGAGGCACCACTGTACTCTTATAAATGGTCTGTTTTCACCAAATTTACTGCTTGCAGAGGTCTTCTGGCTGTTCCAGTTTCATTGGATACTCTCCTCGCTTTCATCCGTTATCTGTTTGATCGAGGTCTGGCCCATTCAACATTAAAAGTTTATATTTCCGCTATTATTTCTTATCAGTCTTTGGGTTCAGAAGCTTCCTGCTTATTTTCACACCCGACTTTAAAGAGGTTCCTTAGGGGTTTGCGTAATATGCGTCCACCTTCCACTCCCTCAATGATCTCTCCAGGTCATTTTATGGGCTCTTGTTCGCCCACCATTTGAGCCCATGGCTTCTGCTCATCTTAAACTTGTCTCGATTAAAACTTTCTTTGTCTTGGCTATTAATTCTGCACGGAGAGCCAGTGAGTTGGCTGCCCTTCGGGCTGATATACAGTTCTGCCCTTATATACAGTTTCACCCGGACAAAGTTGTCTTATATCCTGATGTGTCTTTTCTCCCTAAAGTGATTTCGAGTTTCCGCATTAATCAATGTCTGATTCTCCTGACGTTGTTTCCTAATCCTTCTTCTGATGTTGAGTGCATGCTCCATTCCTTGGATGTTCAACGTGCCTTGGCTTTTTACATTTCCAGATCTAAGGACTTCCATACTTCTAAACTATTTGTCTGCTTCTTTGGCCCACAAAAAGGCACTCCGGCCTCTCCTCAGATGGTTTCCAGGTGGATCGCTTCTGCTGTCACTTTGGCCTATGAACTGGCTGGCAAGGTGCCACCAGAGACATTGAAGGCACACTCCATGCGAGCTATGGCTACTTCGACCGCCTTGTCACGTGGCATTGAAGTCCCTGACATTTGTCAAGCAGCCACATGGTCTACACCAGTGGTGTCGAACTGTGGCCCTCCAGATGTTCTTGGCCTTCAACTCCCAGAAATCCTGGCCAGCAGAGGTGGTGGTGAAGGCTTCTGGGAGTTGAAGTCCAAGAACATCTGGAGGGCCACAGTTCGACACCACTGGTCTACACCATCAACCTTTGTGACGCATTACCATCTGGACATCAGGGCCGAAAAGGAAGCAAGTTTTGGAAGGGTTGTGCTGACTTCAGTGTTGGCGTGACAGTCTTCCTTCCAGTAAGGGAGCTTGCTAGTCACCCATTTGTGTGCATTCACAGAGGCCACAAAGAAGAAAAAGAGGTTACTTACCTGTAACCATAGTTCTTTGAGTGGTCCTCTGTGAATCCACACATCCTGCCCATCCTCCCCACTGTCTGTCTCTTTGGTTCTTGGGCTTGGTTACAATTAGAGCCTTGACAGATATTATGGGTGGGCAGAGCATCCGTGCCATGGGGAAACGTGCTACTAATCACATGTTTTTAAGTTCTAGAATATTCCGAGGAGTCTTGCGCAGATGCAGTCTAACCCATTTGTGTGGATTCACAGAAGACCACTCGAAGAACATCTCTTTCAGTATGCTTGGATTTCCATAGGGTAGCCATGTGATGGTCCTAACTATACAAGATGACTGACAGCCAGCTGAACTGCTTAAGGGGGTTTGAGTTATTGGGAGAAAAGTGGCCAATAAATAAGAAAAATAAATTAAATAAATTCTGGAAATGATTTAGAATTACTCTTATCTTGGTCTAACTTGTATGGGTGTAATGATTGAGTCTTTGGGCTGGAGGCATTTTGAATCTGGCATTAACTCAGCTCCTCCCTCACTGCATCCTTTCACCATTTCTTTTTGGGTTCTTCTGCCAGCTGATCATAGCTAGCACAGCAGTTGTGCCAGAAAATCCTCTTGCTGAGAGATCTCTGAAATCATTCAGCACAAGGTCTGCTCTGCTGGCACCAGAGGCTTCTGTCTATGCCAAACCCACTACAACCAGCATATCTGTAAGTTAGGATTGAAATACCTGACTGTTGCAGCAAATCGAAGAATTGTGTAATGCCTTAGAGACCCAAATATATTTTGCGATATAAACGTTTGTGGGCTGTGGTACACTTCATCCGATACATGGAGTGTTGTCTCTGTTGGGAAAAAAATGCAAGTGTTTGTATATTTGTCTTCTCAGAGGGGATTTTTAAGAGCAGAACAAATGGGGAAGTGCACATCTAAAGAGATGTGCTTCACGGTTCCAGGCACCCCAAGAAGGAAAAAATGGTAAACTAGTTTATAACTAGAAAGCCTTGGAAAGGATCATCATAAATCAGAATCACAATTGATGTTTATTTAAAATATTTTTACCCTGCCTTTCTCCTTAAAAGGGCCCAAGGTGAGTTAATATGATATGATGACATGCCATTATTAAGTATAAATAACAAAATGTGTGTGTGTGTGTGTGTGTGTGTGTGTGTGTGTGTGTGTGAGAGAGAGAGAGAGAGAGAGAGAGAGAGAGAGAGAGAGAGAATGCAATGAGAAAGGGGTCATAGAAATGGGTTCAGTCCCTGACATCTTCAGGCAGGGCTGTAAAAAATTCCTGCCTGAAACTCCAGGGAGCAGCGGGTGGTCAGCGTTGATCAGATATATAAATACATAATTTGTTTGCACACACAGAGAGACACTGTGTGTGTGTGTGTGTGCGCACGCGTGTGTGTAATATTTTAAGAGAAGGAACTAACCAGCGGTGTCCCCAGGCGATATGGGATTGCTTTCCTTATGTAATTGACAAACAAAGGCGTTTTGAAAAGCCAGCAAAGGCACAGTGCAAATCGTCTTGCCCTTTCCCATACACAATAGTCAATAGGACCCAGAAGAGCCTGTACATTATGGTGCTGTGCTCCCTGTAGTTCTGCCAAGGGGGTATTTGGGGACAGGCTAGAGGGCATAATAGGCATTCTCCTGGGGCCTGCCAGTGGGGGTTTAATCTGAGGCTGTGTTATCCCTTACCACAAACTAATTTACTCAAGCCTCAAGTCACAAATAAAGAAATTTCCATAATGTGTGTTCAAGCTTGCTCCTACAGACAAAACCGCCTTTCTTCCAGCTTTGTTTAATACAGTAAATATATCTGCTTGTCCTTTTTTGAGCAGACACTCCCCCCCCCCCCCCCCAGTTTCCAAAAACTGCTTTCCAGGGACATTTATCAAGGAAAGGGTTCTCTGTAGAAAGAAAATCAGCCATGGCAGACAAACCCTATCAACAATCTGCTTGCCTGCTGTTCACAATCTTCCTTGTTCTCTGAGTTCACAAATTGCATGGATTAGACTATCAAGCCTGACTATTAGCCTGTATGAAGTGAAAAATTGGGCTGGATAGTCCAGGAGGTTGTTTTTCCATATCCGTGATAGATATGCAGGAGATTGGTGTGAGAGGGCTTCCCTGAACCAAGTAACTGAAAATATCTGATATAGAAAAGGAATGTGATTTCTTTATTGTAAACCAGAATTAATTTACTTGTTCCTCTTTTTTTTCCCCAAAATCAAAGTGTCCACTGCTCAGGGCAATACATTTATTTATTCTATTTATTTAACTTATATGCCATCCACAGTGCTACCCAGAGGTCTCTATACATAGCTGGTATATCTCAACAACCTGATTTAAATAAGATTAAAATTCTGTGAAATATATCCATTTTGATTATTAAGAAGTGTCAAGTGGGATTCATATGAGGAGGTGTAGAAAATTAAAATATTTGCGTTTTTAAAAACATTGAATGGTCTATTCTTTTGTGAATGGCCTACATTTATAATTAGATATGCTTGTTATTAATGATCAATAATACTTATAGTTAATCATCAATGGTACCCATAGTGGTTCCAAGGCTTTGGATTAGTAGATAGAGTGACAGACTAGGACTGTGGAGAACAGGGTTTGAATCCCCACTCAGCCAGAGAAACTCATTGGGAGAGTGGAACTGGTAAAACCACTCCTTAAATACCTTACTTAACTCAAAAACCCTATTAGGGTCACTATAAGTCAATTTGACTTAACAGCACAGAACACGCAATATTCATAGTTGTGGCGTTCGCCCTTATTATGTTGAATAAGTCATGTATTATTCATATTTTATGCTGATGTGGTGGAAAGGCGGAGCCACCAGAGAGATTAAAAAGGCGGAGTCTGAGAGAAGTATAGTTCAGTCAGAGTTAGGGAGAGAGAGAGTTGGGAGATCTGAAGTGTGATTAGTCTGAGGAGTGAATAGTAACCTGAGAGATTTAAATAGAAGATTGATGCTTGATGAACCTGAAGTAAATATGAATTATTAAAGCAACATCTGTAATTAATAAACCTGTTTTAAGAAAAAGTGAAAACTGAATGGACCTTCATCTTTCTTAAGTAAAGTACGTTAATTTAGTGATCAACTGGTGGCAGCGTGTGAAAAGGTGTTTGATTTGCCTTCGTGTACTCTGTGTTTGGAAGACAAACAGGGGCCACGAGGGGCAAATGTCATAATAGTAATAAATAATAGTTAATGCTTTGAATTGTAAATAACTATTTTTACTTAACATGTCATAATAATACTTAGCATTATTAAGGAGACATATTACTTTGTATAATTCAGTTTTGAATTGAACCTTTCTCAGGAATTTAGAACGTGTAACAACAAGTTAACAATAAAAACCTGGTCATGCAATAAAAACCAAATATCCAATTAAATTATAATTGCCATGCCTCTGTATAATCCATGTTGGATGAGAGACCAAATAGACAAGGTTGGATCCAGTTTTAAGCTCATATAACTTGGCTGGCTGAAGCAAAGTTCCATAGTAATCCCTTTATCCCACTTCTAAATCTGGAAGGAGTTAGTGAGTGTGCTAATTGGAGTAGGCTGCAGTAGAGGAGTAACAGATGTTTTAAAAATAATAAGTTTTCTCACTGACTTCCTGAATTTTTACATATATTTTAAAATAATTTTGCACATTCTGTTGCCTTATTGTATTGCTATCTTTTTCAGTAGTTTCCAGAAAATTACATTAAACTGAATGGTTGGTGATGGTGTGTGTTTGATTACATGTAAATTTCTCACTTGAAGATCATATTGATGTATTTCACAATCTTGGACTAATGGAAGAATAAAGCATCTAGCTTTATAATTCTCCTTCGCTCCTCTTCAGTCTTACCACACACACTGGTTTCTGCATATCTGTGAAGGGTTGTATTGTGGCTTTGTCTCCTGATTTATAAGCAGCAATCAAAAAATACTTTCCAAGACGAGGTGTCACAGTGAATGGGGGTTTAATATATCAGAATAGTGGTGCCAAAGCTGGAAAACACTTCTAAATCAGCCCCAGTGTTTAAAATGTTACCTCTTTTTGTCTTCATTCTTAACATATTTTCAGATCAGATAAAGGTATTGCTAGTTCTTCATACATATCAAATGTAGAGAGAGAATGGGAAAATGAATCCAATGTTGTAATGACTAGAACTTTAACTGGTGATTTGATCTAGAACTGAGACCACTTCGATGGCAGAAAATTAACTTTCTACAGATCATCCACAATTCTTTTTAAAGAGACAGAATTTGTGTTTCAGGGGAGGACTTAGACCTTAGATAAAATCCTGTTTGTATAGTTATACCAGTGTAAGCAGGATCTAGACTCTGGAAATAATTAACTTCAGGTTTCAAGGCTCCCTGGGACTCAATTTTGCCCTGGGAAAGCCTTTGGGGGAAGACAGGGTGGGGGATGAGGTGGAGAGAAGCCATTGTTGGGGTCAAGATCACCAGCAATCCAGGAGCAGTTTTTTTACTATTAAAGGCTCTCCACCCCCAGTTCCTGAGGCTCCCAAATTCTTCCCTAGGGCAAAAGGAAGCCCTAGGGAGCCTCAGAACTCGAAACAAAATTGTTTAAATTAATTATTTTGAGTGCCCATATCCAGTTTATGCAAGTGTATCTATACCAACAGGATTTTGCCCATTGCAGTGTGACACCTTATAACTTTATAACTTTTTTGTTGTTTTTAAAAGGGCAACCCATTCCCTTTTCATCAGAGAAAAGTGAAGGCAGCATGACTCGTTGTAAGCATTAAAATTAGATTGTTAGATTTACTCTGAAAAGAAATAAGGTATTCACTGTAACTGTGTCTCTCCAAACTTGCATGGTAGTTAATCCTTACCTGTCAATATTAAAAAAAAAACAAAAAAAATCATTGCATTCAATAAGTTTTGGAGTATCTCCTGGACTTTTGAACTCTAGCTATAAAATTAGGTTGTGGTTAGAATTAGGGATGGATTACTGCATTTCCTCATCCCAGTGAGATTTCATGTCTCTCTTGAATGGTACAAATCATTTGACAACCAGAGTGTATCACTTCTTGGCATCATGGTTCACTGGAAAATGGCATGGGACTTTTTTACTTCCATTGACTGGGACAAAACAATATTCCAATGACAAAAAGCAATAAATTTGTTGGGACAATTTTTATCCTAGCTGCTTTTATCTTTTTTTTTTAACTATATGGAAAATGACTAAAACTCAGAAACAGATTCTCAGGTGATAACCTTTACATGTGGTTCTATGAGAATTCAAGAAAATATGATTCTGGCAGGCTAAAATGATTGTAACAGTTAGTTTACTTTTAAGAAGGGAACAGTTTTTGTTAATTATGGGTGAAGGTCCTCATAAATAACTTCAGTGACTCTGTTTTGTCTTGTGAATCACAGTTTAATGAAACATCGACCCTCTTGCATGTACATTGTGACACAAGCATGCTACAAAAGGTACTTACATTTAGTGTATTATATGACTGTAAAACAGAAAAACAAAAATGGTAGGGACCTCACAGAAGCAGAAAACATCAAGAAGAGGTGGCAAGAATACACAGAGGAAATATACCAGAAAGATCTGGATGTCCCAGACAACCCAGATAGTGTGGTTGTTGATCTTGAGCCAGACATCCTGGAGAGTGAAGTCAAGTGGGCCTTAGAAAGCATGGCTAACAACAAGGCCACTGGAGGTGATGACATTCCATTGTAAATATTTAAAATGTTAAAAGATGACGATGTTAAGGTGCTACACTCAATATGCTAGCAAGTTTGGAAAACTCAGCAGTGTCCAGAGGATTGGAAAAGATCAGTCTACATCCCAATCCCAAAGAAGGGCAGTGCCAAAGAATGCTCCAACTACCATACAATTGCACTCATTTCACATGCTAGCAAGATTATGCTCAAAATCCTACAAGGTAGGCTTCAGCAGTATGTGGACCGAGAACTCCCAGAAGCGCCAGCTGGATTTTGAAGGGGCAGAGGAACTAGAGACCAAATTGCTAGCATGCACTGGATTATGGAGAAAGCCAAAGAGTTCCAGAAAAACACCTACTTCTGCAGCATTGACTACGGAAAAGCCTTTGACTATGTCGACCACAACTATGGCAAGTTCTTAAAGAAATGGGAGTGCCTGACCACCTTATCTATCTCCTGAGAAATCTATATGTGGGACAGGAAGCAACATTTAGAACTGAGTATGGAAACACTGATTGGTTCAAAATTGGGAAAGGAGTACAACAAGGCTGTATCTTGTTCCCATGCTTATTTAACTTATATGCAGAATATATCATGCGAAAAGCCGGACTGGAGGAATCCCAAGCCGGAATTAAGATATGCAGATGAAACCATTCTGATGGCAAAAAGTGTGGAGGAATTAAAGAACCTCCTAATGAGGGTGAAAGAGGAGAGCACAAAAAATGGTCTGAAGCTCAACATCAAAAAAACTAAGGTCATGGCCACTGGTCCCATCACCTCCTGCCAAATAGAAGGTGAAGATATGGAGGCAGTGACAGATTTTACTTTCTTGGGCTCTGTCATCACTGCAGATGGTAAGAGCAGCCCCGAAATTAAAAGACACCTGCTCCTTGGGAGGAAAGCGATGACAAACCTTGACAGCATCTTAAAAAGCAGAGACATCACCTTGCCGACAAAGGTCCACATAGTCAAAGCTATGGTTTTTCCAGTAGTGATGTATGGAAGTGAGAGCTGGACCATAAGCAAGGCTGACCACCAAAGAATCGATGCTTTTGAATTGTGTTGCTTGGGGAGACTCTTGAGAGTCCCCTGGATTGCAAAGAGAACAAGCCTATCCAGTTTGAAGGAAATCAACTGTGAGTGCTCACTGGAAGGACAGATCTTGAAACTGAGGCTCCAATACTTTGGCCATCTGATGAGAAGAGAAGACTCCCTGGAAAAGACCCTAATGTTGGGAAGGTGTGAGGGCAAGAGGAGAAGGTGACGACAGAGGACGAGATGGTCGGACGAGATGATCGAAGCTACCAACATTAATTTGACCCAACTCCGGGAGACAGTGGAAGACAGGAGGGTCTGGCGTGCTCTTGTCCATTGGGTCAAGAAGAGTCGGACATGACTTAATGACTAAATAACAATAACAAAACAGAAAGAGAAGATTAAAAAAGAAGGGCCATCATTAATCCCATCTTACAGACTGTTCAGGGCTGTGGAAGTGAAAGACATAATCACAATTTGTGTTCCAAGATTAGAATGATTTTAGTAGTGTATTGGATATGAAGCACTATCACTTATTCTTCAGCTTCCATTTGAAAAAAAAATTCCTGCAACTAACTGGTGGTGATGTCTGGACCTTCTCTCTGATAGGATTGAAATGAGAAGAAAAAGACTTCTTGAAAAAACAAGCAAATTTGTTTGCGTTTTTTTCAACCACTGCTAGACAGCATTGCTTTTTGTGGGAGATAAGTAGGACAGCTACATGTCACGGGTTCTTAATTAAAAGATAAGTCTAAATTAAAAGTGTGAGCATTGAGTTCATGATTTTTCTGCTTGTGACACTTCAAAGATGCTGCTTTGTGTCTGTTGTTGCTCCATGTCAAGTTGCCAACCCAAGCATTCCCATAGGTGTCCTTCAGTGACTTTATGAGAAGGAGGTGAGCATTTTTTGTAGGGAAGAAAACATTGGTTTGGTCTTTTTAATGATTCAGTCTTAACTTTCTAAAAATTACAAGGGAAAGATATGTCTCCAGGAAAAGACAACCCGCTGCCTTTCATCATGCCACTGTTGGTGCCCTCTGTTGTGCAGAATGCCGTATGTGTGAGATTGCTTCAGTTGAAGGAAAACAGTATGTTCTAAACACACAAAGGATTGTTTCTGCGTGAAATAGGTGGGTGTCTTGAGAGAATTTACTTGTTGAAAAGGCTTGGTTTCCAGGTTTCTGTGGGGTTGTATGGAAGGCAGCCACATGCTTTTCATGCATTCCAAATTTCTGCCATAGCAAATCCCACTAGCGAGAATCACAGGCTTTTGTGTTCTGCTCCTTCTTCTCCATGACCCAAAGCAATCTTCAACCTTGCCGAATAGAGTTAGAAAACAAGGCGGATGTGCTGAAAACCAGGCCTACGCTACATTCCAATTTAGGGCCTTTGTTCTTCCTCATCTCTACAGATTAGGAAGCGACATATGTTCCTCCACTGTGTAAAAATCTGAAAGGGCTTTGTAGCCCAAACATGACACATGGTGCTTAACGTTCCCAAAAGCTTATTCCCACTAGAGGTTTGGTTCTAACATCACCTAATTCTGTAGTGGCATTATAATTTGGAAGCTTATGAATGAAGACACGAGGAACAAATAAACCATTCTATCTGATGTATATTCCGTAGAAATACTTCAGTGCAGTAGAAGTTGCTTTTCGATCTAAGTAGCACGAGGGGTAACTAAAGGCATAAAGATTCACTACACTGAATCCTTCTGTATGACGATTCTGGTACAGGGCTCATACTTCCATCTGAGAGGGAAATGAACCTTTATTTGTATTGCTCTTGTGATCTAAGTTATCTTCTAACACTTGTCTACAAAGATTAGTTAGTTCTTTGGTTTCAAATTACCATAAAACATATGTGTAGGTTTCTAATTTGTTGAATAGATGGGTTTCACTCCTAAACATCTCCTTACATTGTATGCTTACAGAGCTGGGAATGTTTTGATGGGAAGCTCTCCTGCTCATCACAACACTTAGATCTCATATATTTGTTAATGGAGTTGTTTGATTATAGACACATCCATGTGAAATCTTCACACATAATTAAATGTAATAGGAATGGAATGTGAAACCGGTTAACCCATCCTCTTCCACTAGGGCTAGAATTTATTTTTTTTAACCTAAGATGACTTAGGTTTTTAAAAGGGCAGGAAAGGAGGGAGGAAACGAACACTTTTTAAACAAAATACCTTTAAAATCCATTTTGAGGAAAAAATCGCTCAGATTCGCAGTGGGTTGGACTCCACAGTTACTGCAGAATCAGAGGATGTGTCCAGCGCACCGTGCTTTGGTCAGGTATTAATGGATGAGTTTCAATTGTTGAGACCTGAGGATGTGGACAGGGTGCTTGGATCTGTCCGTTCTACCACAACTCCGCTCGACCCTTGCCCATCCTGGCTAATTAGAAGATCAGCCAGGGGGGTTCGCACCTGGGTCCAGGAGGCCGTGAACGCCTCTTTGAGAGAGGGAGTGGTCCCTACCACCTTGAAAGAGGCGGTAATTCGACCACTCCTTAAAAAGCCAAACCTGGACCCAAGGCTGGTGGCTAACTACCGACCAGTAGCGAACCTCCCTTATTTGGGCAAAGTGTTGGAGCGGGTTGTGGCTGGGCAACTCCAGGCGCTGCTGGATGAAACGGATTTTCTGGATCCATTTCAATCGGGTTTCAGGCCGGGTTTTGGTACAGAGACTGCCTTGGTCGCCCTGTATGATGACCTTTGCCGGGAGAGAGACAGGGGGAGTGTGACCCTGTTGATACTCCTGGACCTCTCAGCGGATTTCGACACCATCGACCATGGTGTCCTTCTGGATAGGCTGGCTGGGTTGGGAGTTGGGGGCACTGTTTTACGGTGGTTCCGCTCCTTCCTGGCTGACCGTGTCCAGAGGGTGGTGCTGGGGGACAGTTGCTCTGCCCCATGGCATTCATGTCATGGGGTTCCTCAGGGCTCGATACTGTCCCCCATGCTGTTTAACATCTACATGAAACCGCTGGGAGAGGTCATCAGGAGGTTTGGGCTGAGGAGTCAGCAATATGCTGACGACACTCAGCTCTACCTCTCGTTTTCCACCAATCCAGGTGAGGCGGTTTCTGTGCTGAACTCGAGTCTGGACCTGATAATGGACTGGATGAGGGTCAATAAATTGAAACTCAATCCAGACAAGACGGAAGTGCTGTTAGTGGGTGCTTTGCCAGACAGGCTGGAGGGCCATCTCCCTGCCCTGAATGGGGTTACACTCCCCCTAAGGGACAGGGTCCGCAGCTTGGGGGTGCTCCTGGACCCCAGTCTAACACTGGAAGCCCAGGTGGACTCGGTGGCCAGGGGCGCCTTCCTCCAGCTGCGGAAACTATACCAGCTACGGCCCTACCTGGACGAGCGGAGTCTCATGACAGTTACACATGCACTGGTAACATCCCGTATAGATTACTGCAATGCGCTTTACGTGGGGCTGCCTTTGAAGACGGTCCGGCGACTGCAACTGGTTCAGAATCGAGCGGCGCGGCTGGTGAGTGGTGTGGCCGCCAGGGACCATATCAAGCCGATTCTGTACAAGTTACATTGGCTACCAGTTGCTGCCCGGGCCCAATTCAAAGTGCTTGTTTTGACATATAAAGCCCTAAACGGCTTGGGCCCTGGATACCTGAAGGACCGCCTCCTTCCATATGAGCCTACCCGGCAGTTAAGATCTAGCCAGGGGGCCCTTTTGAAAGAGCCATCCCTCAAGGAGGTAAGAGGGATGGCTTGTAGACAAAGGGCCTTCTCGGCAGCTGCCCCCAGACTATGGAACGCCCTCCCGACTGAGATTCGTCTGGCGCCGACACTGATGACATTTCGGCGCCAGGTCAAAACCTTCCTGTTCCAGAAGGCTTTTAACTGAAATAATATTAACTGTGGGTCTGATGGCAATTTTATATATATTTTAATTGTATTTTAATTGTACATATTTTTATTGTATTTAATGCTGTAAGCCGCCCAGAGACCTTTGGGTAGTGTGGGCGGCATGTAAATTAAATAAATAAATAAATAAATAAATAAAACCAAGCAGCTTTAAACCAAACCAAGCACCTTTAAAACCAATTTTTACATTTTAAAATTACAATACCAGGCAGTCCAAAGTCCATTTCCCACTTTCCTTGTTGCTGTTTTTTTTTGTTCATAAGTTGAAGCTCCATTTGCAAGTCAAAGCAAAATTTTGCGAATGGAGCTGTTCGTAAGTTGAAGTGTTCGTATGTAGGGGCGTTTGTAAGTCGAGGCACCACTGTAGATTGCCCTAAAGAACCTTTTAAGTGCAAACCAAACCATTCCAGCTTTCCCTTTCTAGATGTGCCATGAAAGAGTTATAAAATGGAGAATGGCTAGGAAATGCAGGACTTTGGAGAACTTAGTAGTCACCAGAGCATAAATTACAAACCAATGCAAAATAATTTCTGCAACAAAGTACATACAAAAGAAAAAACCAAGTTAAGGACACTGCATAACCTAGATCAGCCAGGACCCTTTTTATATGGGGGTGCGAAAATGTAACCCACCAAAAGCACCCCGTTAAGAAAGAGTACACAAAACAATACATTCCTCAAAAACACATCAATTATGTAGCATAGAAAATGTATAACTTTGAAAAAAGTGTGCAAGATATTAAAAAAACAATCTTGCAGAATAAATCAGGATCATATACATGTTCCCAAAATAAGTTAGCATTTTTCATAAAAGGCATGAAGACTTGCAAAGGATATGCAGCATTGTGAACACATTTGAGAAATGTACGTCAAGGTCAAGCATATTTCAGTAGTGACGCGTGGCCATTTGCCTGCCATGTTTTGACACTGTGTTTGGTGATTTGGGTGGGTGACATTTTTGTGCCATCTTAATAAGGTGTAAAAGGTGAACTACTAACTGAGCATAACTGTTTGTATATAGTCTGTAACCTTGTTGTTTGTCAGTTGCTGGAGCGTTCGTTATTATTAGACTATTTCAACATTCTTCAAGTTTTACGGCCACTTTGGTGCTTCGTCTTGCACTGATTTGGTTTCCTGCTGATGTTTTTCTGCCATTTTCCTTTTTATGGTTGAAGATTTATTTCTTTGTTTTAATTTAAATATATATATATATCAGAAATAAATGCATTAGATAAATCTCACCCAAAGTAGAGAGGTAAAGTTTGAAGAACTGGTACCAGAGAGCAAAGACTGTAGTTAATAAATAAGAGCATGTCAGCAGAAGCTTTGAAAAGTGCTGTACAGAAGAGTAGCATTTTTTCCGAGATTCAGACACTAAGTAGTGAACCAGGTACATCAGTTCCTACTGTTCACTAAATTATTACGGACTTTCAGCACATGCTGGAAGGATATACCGCACAGAAAAGTACATCGTTAAGTTCTGTGAAGGAAATAGCTCTTCTGCATAAGCAAAAGCATTTAATATTATATATGCAGTCTCTTGAGTCTCAAGACTTTCTGTGAGCATTATGAATGCCTGTGAAGTGGTTTTGGTAAAGAGTCATTCATCATCTGCAGAGAACAAAGCTTCCCCAATTTAAAACTGCAGCTTTACAAATCTTGAAAGTTTTACAGATAAAATTGGATTACCCACCTTCTGTCACAGAAAAAAAGCATGATGAAAGTATGCTGAACTTCTTTACTGAAGTGTGTTTAGCTGTGGAGGTTCTAAGGTCCAAATGAAGAATAGTAAAAGATAAAGGTTAGGAGCTAGTATTATTGGTTTGTGTACTTAGGAGTCATGCTTTGTACTATTAATTTCACAAACATCTTTAAATATATGAACAGAATGGTATTCTTTATGGCCTTGTTTGGAATTAGCAAAGTCAGAGGAGGCTCATGCAGATGTAATGATTACCAATACTTTAAAACAAAGACTTCATTTAAAAAGTGGCTTTGTGTATTTTAACAGTTGATTTAATTTCAGTAGATGGGGCTTCAGTTTTGAAGTTATTCCTGTGCTTGAGGCAATTTTGGATGGAGTATGGAAACGACTAATTGCATTTATAAGATGGTGAATCAGTCCCTAATTAAATTTTAAAGTTAATTATCAAGGTGAGCATCAGCCTGTCCCAAAGTAATTTCAATACCCTTTCCCTCCAGGATATTAGCCCTAGAAATCAGTTTCCAGTGTTGATGTTTGAAAGCAGAGCTGAAAATAATGTGTACTGCAAGCATCACTACTTTTATTGTCATATAAAACTGTAATTATATATAAAAATTACACAAGGAGGTAAATATACTGTGCATTGTGGTTTGTCTTTTCTTTCTGGCCAGTAAATAAGCAAACCTGGCTATTTTTCATTTAGGAAAAATAAAAGCATGTTTAAATTCAAAGCATCAAGCTGTTTGCTTATAATAGCAGTAAACAATGTAATGCCTATATACATATTGTATATAGTGTAAGGTCTGTTCGGCAACATCCAATTTAAATACAAAACTGGCTCCCTTATCCCAATGATGTGACTTGTGACTAAGTAGCCATTAAAATCAAGAGAACAAGTTATTCCGTCCCATTTCGTGTAATAGTACATGCAAAACAGTCCTGTGCAAAGTTATTGAGAATAAAGTCCCAGTGATGCTCAGGTGCACCCGCCTGTATCACTAAGTAGGGCTGAAGCTGAACCATACACAAAACACACACTTGCCAGCCTTGTGACCAGTGCCCTGTTCTTGCCTTAATCCATATACTGGCCCCTGTTGTTTATATTTCAGCAACCTGTGGTTTGAATAGAAGTGTGTCATGTATGTGGGCTACATGCCACCAGTCCATATGGAGTTCTGAGCGTGTAAAAGCTGGGGGGGGGGGTTTGGGGGAGGGGATACCATGTTGATTATATGGGACACCAATCTTCCTCTGCAACCCCATGTTTCCAAATTGTGATGGTTTGTCAGTATGGTTGTCTTGCTGAGAATAACTGTGGGCAAGCCAGATAATGATTGTGGAGCTTTACATTGGCTACCCTTCCTTGTTTGAGGTGGACAGAAATCTACTAAAGTTTCCACATAGTGTTCTGGTTTCATATTCTCATCTGAAGAAAACTATACAAAGGTAGGTAAGTACACGTATGATTCTCCTAGTCATCTGTAAACCTCGGCACTCCAGCTAGAGGGGTATAGACTTTCAATGTATTTTCCCATTACTAAAGAAAGGCATAAGATGTTCTCGCTAGTGTTGGGAGAAACTACTTTTGTGGCACAAATGCCTTCCTTTGTTGCCTACAAATAAATGCATTCACTGACACAAAGCACAACTGTTGTAAAAATATTAGTATGCAGATGCTCTGGTGTTTTGTTAATGCATTTAATTAAATACAATATCTTCATTGTTCTTTTTCTTGACACCCCCCAGCCCCCCACAATGAATGTGTATTATGGCATAGAATCTAGCCAGTGTTCATGAATAAAATTCCTTATATTGTGTTTGCTGTCCACAGAATCTTTAGGCAGGCATTAATATGTTACCTCCAATCTCAAAATCTTTGCATGGCAGGTTTTTCAACAAATTTATTATTTGCTGTCAAGTAATTTCTACCCTATGGTAAATCTAACTACGGTTACAAAGTACATGAAATTTTATACCATTGTCACTTCTCAGCGAGTTTCCATAGCTGAGGAAGGATTTGAACCCAGGCCTTCTAAGTCCTAGTCTGCCATTCTTTTCACTACCTCACTTGGCTTGCAAGGTGTTAGCACTCCTGCTTCAATTTAAATCTCCATAGTCAGCAAAAGCAGGCAGCAAAACTGCTAAAGTCAAGAAAAAGTAACAGAAATATTGTCAATAAAACACTGTTTTTTGTTTCCAAGGCCTTAATTGGTATTTGTTAGCAAAAAAATTTAAAAAAAAAAACCAGCAGAGTTGTCCTCTATTTCCTGATAAATCTTCCTGTTTTAAACAAATAGATGAATGGCAGGCAGAAATTCAAAAGGTCGAAGGCTTTCACATTTTGAAATGTGGGATAGAATACCACAGCTGTTGACTGTCTGATTGTTAAATGATGCATGTGTCAGAACATTACCAGTACAGTACTTTATTAGACTATCAGCAAACCATCCTCATCATGTCTTAAGTTTATGTTGTTGGGTGTTTTTTTTCCAGATATGGGGGAATCTCACAAATAAATAAGGTCTGTTAAAAAGTAATGGTTCTTTGAAAGAAAGAACAATGGCCAGCCTATGTACAAGCTGAAAGGCAAATGACGTCTGTGAGCCAATAACAGAAAAAGAGAAGGCAGAAAGAGCACTCCCTACTCAAGGAATATTAAAAGGGAGCAGTGAGGATGCAGTATTTTTTCATTCTTATCTCAGAAGCTTCCATAATGGGCTGGATCCTAAGTTCCATTCAGCTTGCTCTGTTCCTCTTCAACCTCCAGTGCAAGAGAAGTATCATCGTGAACTAAAGAAGGTGCTTGCCCTCAAATTGAGCATGCATTTCCCCCTTCCTCTGGCAACAAGGCATCTATGTACCAGTGGGTCCATCTTTCAGGTCAAAAATTGTGTAATTTTATGTGACAAGACAAAAGGTAGATTGCAAAATACTGGCCAAAAATTTTGGAACTCTATCAGAATTTCGCAAGCTGCTTTTAAAAATGACTGTACTGATGTGCTGAGACCATTTGTAAGTGAGCATCCCCATTTTTCCCCTTACAATCTTAAGTCTCCAACCTATGAACTCTGTGCAAACAGAGGCTTAGAAAATGGATTCCTCTCTTTATCATTGTCTGCCTCTGTGTACCATCAGTACAATCTTCCTTTCTTTCATCCCTTAATAAATCAGCAGAATAGAAAATTTATAATATATATAAATTATTACTACTTGTTTAAAAGCTAACATATAGCATTACTGTACTTAAAAAATAACTTTACTTATATAACTATTACATTTATATTACTATCCTTATGTTGGCAAATTCTTCTTTCAGGAAGATGGGTTTATCAGTGACTTATAGTTATGAGCGTTGAATGGAACCTGCATCCGTAGATGAAGCATATTGTTGAATACCAGACTCTGGGCACAACCAAGGGGAAGGTCTTCATATTCTAAACAGACCCTGCCCATCCTCTGTATGATTATCTTTCAAGTATTTGAAAAGTGCTCAAATCTTACCTTAAACTTCTTTTTTCAACTGAAAATGCCCAATTATTTCAGTCTTTCCTTATAGTCCTTGATTTCCAATCCCCTGAACATCCTTGTTGCCTACCTCTAAACTTATTCCAGTTTCTCAGGAATGATCTTAAAGTGTGGTATCCAGAACTGGTCATGGTATTCAAGATGAGGCCTAACCAGTGCGAAATGGAGGGGAACTACTACTTTATGGAGACTATACATCTGTTAATGCATCTTAAAACAGCACTTGCTTTTTTTTTTTACACATCACACTGTTTGCTCATATTCAACTTGTAGTCTACAAGCATTCCAAGATCCTTCTTGCTAACAGTATTATTGAGCCAAATATACACCTATTATCTATCTATCTATCTATCTGTCTGTCTGTCTGTCTGTCTGTCTGTCTGTCTGTCTGTCTATCTATCTATCTATCTATCTATCTATCTATCTATCTATCTATCTATCTATCTATCTATCTATCTATCTATCTATCTATCTATCTATCTATCTATCTATCTATCTATCTATCTATCTATTTTAACTTTTATAAAAACTATGTTTGTTTTTCTGTAGTTGTAGAACTTTGCACTTGTTAAATTTCATTCCGTTGTTTTCATTCCAGTGCTTGAGCTTATCAAGATCTTTTTGAATTTTATTAATGTCTTTAGGGAATTGGCTATTCCACCCAATTATATGTCATCTGCAAATTTGATAAGCATTCCCTTCTCCCTCTCATCCAAACCAACAAGTGAGCACCTTGTGGTACCTCACTTACTTCCTTTTCCATGTTTGAGAAGGACCCATTGATAAGCACTCTGAATATAATTCTGTAACCAAGTGTATCTACCTTATTGTTGTTCTATTTGGCCAACCCCTTGTTATCTTGCTAATCAATATATCATATAAATGCTTTGCTGAAGTCAAGATACATTATATCTACAGCATTCCCACCATCTACCAGGGAAGTTACTGATTTCCAGGTTTTCTGTGAGTTTATTGTGAATCCAATCCACATTGGTATTTTTGGTCTTCCAGCTTTTTTTTCTAGTTGGAATTGCTTGTACTTGTGCCTTTAGAATTTAGAAACTTCCACTCACTTTTGACTCCTTTTTGTTAGGATCTCCTGCCGTGGGATTGTACTTTACATTATTCTGAGTTTACTAAAATTGGATTTCAAAAAATCCAGCATACGTATGTAACTACAATCTGCTTTTGCTTCCTTTGAAATCAGGGCCTCAAGTGGAACATAACCATTTCTCCTCAGTGTTCCCCTTATTGCCAGTTCTTCCACCAAGTTATATCTATTGATTAGAACAGAGGCTTCCAATGTTGGGTAACGTAGGTGATCTTGGACTGCAATTCCCAGAAACCTCCACCACCAGTTGTGCTGGCCAGGGTTTCTGGGAGTTGCTTTCAACTTTCAGCTTTCCTAAGAGGGGAATGGCTTCAGCCTCCTAATTATTTTGGTTTTCCTTTTCTTCACATGTATAGTAACATGGAGGTGTGCCCCAGACAGATGTTGGTTTAAGCAGAAAACAGAATTGATGTTCTGCTATTTTGTTTTTTAAATTGATCAAGCATAGTGTGTGTTTTGCAAATAAGAAATGTTTAAGTTCTGTGTGGGGTGTGAGGACTAGTGGAATAATATTGTATGAGGGGAAAACCAAACAACTGACGCGTCAAAGAATAGTTGTGGACACATATTCTGAGATTCTGTTTATTAAGAGAAACAGGGATATGTTGCCACTGATTCAATTCCATATTCAGCCTCCAACTGTATGCATTGGATGTAGGTTGGACTGGTTTTGACTGTATTACCACCCAATTGTTGCATGTTTTATGTTGGACAATTTTCTCTACATGCAGCTTTTGCGCTCTGATTCATTCCAACCCTCCTGATTTCAAGCCTGCAGCAATTGTGTATTTATAAACCAAACACATCTGTAATGCTTGGCTTAGACAAATATTTTTCTCCACGATACGTTTGTTAATCTGCCATCCTGTTAAATGCCCACTGTTAAGACCATGACCATGCTGGCACACTGTACATTTCCATTTCCTTCCATACCATCTTCTCCAGCACCACCAAACTATGTTTATAGATTTCTGTCTACGGAGGCTACACTGAACTCCACAGAAACTTGTGCCAAATGAAAGTATATAAGGTGCTCTCAACCCCTTTTTTTTTCACTTGATTATGCTTTTTGTGTTCCGAATTAAGAAGATACTACAAAGCTGAAAAAATATGCACCTTTATTAGAATAATTACCGTATAATATCTGAGTCAGAAGATGAAATATCCCGTGAATAACATGACATAATGATTAATTATGTTTGCTATCCCGGATAGAAATTCAGATATACTGAAAAATAATTATCCCGCTTATAAATTGCTCAACTAGGGAAGTCATATGGAAATTCTGGAGGGTGCTGCATTGTTTCAAACACAAAATAGACAAAGCATAAATGTTTTTTGTTTAATCGCTAGAGCAAATTAGAATCACATGCAAATGCAACCCAGTCATGAATTCTCTCTCATAATTACATCTTCTGCCAAAAGAGAGAGTGTGTTAGAAAAGGGTGGTGGGGGCAGACTTCATAATATTTTGTAGATCCGTCATCTTCAGGAACTTAGAATAATTAAGAAGGCTAATTCACACTTAAGACAATGTATTTTCAATTATGAATCAATAGCAATTTGTGATAATAGATTAAAGAATGTTCTAGCCTGTTGATAGCTGAAGAATTTCATTTATATTTGCAGTGTAGGTTTCACCAGACACACACACATGCCAGCCTGCCTGCACCTCTTTTGAAACATATTAATTCTGCTGAAATTAAGATCCCTGCATTGGGTTGGTAGCAGGCCGTGTAGCTGCTACAGCTATAATCTATGGACTTTGTGTAAAGCAGCTAACTCAAGGCAATGGAAAGAAAGCAGCATTGTTCCAGCACTCTGTTTTTCACAGGCCTGCATTCATATCTCATCCTTGTTGTTTGCAGGAGAGGCAGATGTGAACCAGAACAATGGGACCTCCACTAAGAGCACAGCGGTGACAGACTCCAAGGGCACAGTAGATCCAAAGAATGCCTGGAAGGAGGCCAACCCAGCTGACACAACTGGTCGCCCCCATTTGGTCCGCCTCTTTTCCCGAGATGCCCCAGGGAGAGAAGACAACACCTTCAAAGATCGGCCCTCTGAATCAGATGAGCTACAGACGATTCAGGAAGACAGTGCAGCAGCGTCTGAGAATTCGGATTTGATGGCTTCACAGAAACGCTCCTCTTTCCGGCACGGATCCAAACTTGCAACTGCAAGTACCATAGACCATGCTAGACATGGATCCCCAAGAAGATACAGGGAACCAGGTCTACTTGACTCACTGGGGAGATTCTTTGGAGGTGACAGACATGTCCCCAGGCGGGGCAAGGTGAGCTCAGAGGAAAGGAGGTCAGAATAGGTGCTATAAAGTCAAGAACTGTAAATTGAAGGGGTGGGAGAAAAGTCAATAGAACTGAATCAGCATCAAGGAGCGAGAGTTGACTTAGCCAACAGGATGGTGTTTTTCAGTTTCTAACATGATAGTTGGCAATTTTTTAAAAATGTGTGCTAGAATATGTTACGGCAACCCTGTCACCCAATTGAAAAGAACTTTCAAATTGTCCCATATCTTCTGCCAACTGAAGGCTGGGATTATAATTAGTTGGGATGTGGCTGTAATAAGGCTTCCATCTGGAGTTCTGTTGCTCATTATTTGTGGGACGCAAGGTGTATATGGTGAAGGAAGGGTTGATCTTCTTTTAAACTTTTCTCCACAACATGAGTGATGTTGTTTTGTTTTGTTTTGTTTTTTGTTTCTGAAAAATCTGACTAGAGGGGAGTCCTAAAAAGGCAATCATTTGTAGCAGTTCTGCAACAGCTTTGTTTAATGTCTGTTGGTTTAATACCTATTTTGACCCTTGGTGGCATCTTGTAACATCAGTTGTGCTGTTAGGCCAAGGTGAAGCATTGTGAAACCTGCAGGTGTCTTAATCGATCCTATTTTTTTTTCTCAGTAAGAGAAACAAAACCAGAGGGAAGTGGGATATGAATGCATCCACATTCAGTGTATTAAATTGTACTATTTGATTAAGAATTATTTTTGAGCTTTAGTGTAAGAAACTAATTTTTAGAAACTTTGTGGAATGTCGTGCTGATGTCGTGCCAATATTTGTATATCTAGATATTTAAAAAGTAGCAAACGTCACACCAATATTTGTATATCTAGATGTAAAACAAGAATGTGTACTCTTTTCCATACAATAATCAAGATTAATCAGGAGATGGAGAAAAAGATCAGTTCTTTCATTTCTTTCAATGTTCTGTATATCACTGCAGTGTCTTATAAACCATCCGGCTACTTTTTGCACCTGACAAAAAAAAAAGACTTTTGGAATTCAGAAACTTTGCTGGGAGCTCTTAGAAAGGAACATGGCTCTCTGGTAGAGCACATGCTTCCCATGGAGAAAGGCTTCAGGTTACTCCCAAGCATCTCTGAATAAGGTTAGGAAAGAATCCTGCCTGAAACCCCTTGACAGCCACTACTTGTGTAGACAGTAGTAACTTTGATGGACCAACAGTCCACTTCCTGTATTGCCACAGGAAGGGAATAATGTGCTTTATTTATTTCCTGCTCTGGCAGGTGAAGGTCCCGCAGCAAGGGGTGGTACTTCAGCACTTAATTTTGCTCTGCCTGGAGGGAGTATTTTGGCATTCCCAGGCACTCCATACTATGGATTTCTCTTTCTAACCCGTGGGTAAAACTCAATTTTTTCTGCTGCTGTTTAAGAATTTTCAAAATTAAAAAGCTTTAAGACATTCCAGTGCAACTGCATTTTAAATGCTTAAACATTTCCCTTTGATCAGAGAACATGGTGGTTGTTGCACAAATACCCTGGTAGGAGTCATGTTTTTGTACGAATAACTGGGGCTGGTAGTTGGGTATCAACAATTACAGGCTATCTTTTTGAAAGGGGGGGGGGGTTAATCGTCATCATTTGCCAGTCCTTATTGCTGGAGAGCCTGAAACTACATGTTTCATTATAATATTGCCCATACTGGCTGACTGGATCAACTCTGACTTAAATGACATAAAAAAAATTAGACTGAAATGTTGTAAAATTGCAAAAAAGGGATAGGTACAGCACACCTGTAGGACAATGGTATAGGGAGAATATGATACTGAGCTATATCTGCACCTACAGTAAGCAGTCAGGTACTATTTTGAACACAGTTACTGAAAAGCATTCATTTGAAACATGTTGGTGATAGTGAATTTAACCTGGATTGTGTATGTCTTTATAGCTAGCAATCATTGTGAAATCTGTTTACTTATTGGGGAAGAGATGTATATAGACAAACTGTCTCTCTCTGTCATATGAACTATAATCGTTTTGTATGGTTGACTCATAGCACACTGCTATCACTTTTCACTGCCTTTATTGGTCCATTTAGATCTTGGCAACCTATAACCCAGTGCCTAAAGAACAAAAATAACAGGTTGTAAATAATTCCAAATACCATTGTAGCTAAAGCAGAAACTCTGTTTTTTTGAAATGCTGACTTGCAAATACCTTGGACAAAGTCAGCAGCAACCAACTGTGTCATTGCACAACAATATTACTCATAGAAATAATAATGCTGGTAATAAAAAAATGTATCCGAGGAAAGCATTCTTGGAGACATTCAATGCTGGAAGCTAATTCAATAAGTGCCATGGACATGTGTTTATATTAGATGTGCATGTGTATTTTTTAGGAAAGCTTAGTTGTTTGCCTACGGTTATCTGTGTCCTTCAGTAGTCTTGATCAGTGTGATTATCAGAGAGTTGTTGTTGTGCATGATGATGTCAAAATTGTTCCAGAGATAGATCATGTTTCTTCACACTATACGAGAAGCAAAACAGTAGCTAGGCATTGTGTTTAGTAGTACAACAAACACCGCTGCACTTTGAAAAATTACTAGAAAACACCCAAAAAATAACAAGGGGAAAAAAAGGGAAACCAAATGCTGCAAATAAATATTATGTCATGCCATCAAAGAGTATCTTTGCTGGAAACAAGAATCATAAGCAAGCGAGCCATGCTGCTGGCAGGCTAGATTTGGGATTGCATTAGAACAGCCTCTTAGAAGACTGAAGAACCTCAGTATTCATTACATGGATTGTACCATAAAGCTGTGGGTTGCATAATGAAACAGGGTGTGCCAAGAACCTCTTCTAAGGCAGTTGGTCCGAGGATGATGTTCAGGGCACAGATCCAGTCTTCTGTCCCAAGGATTGCAGTCTTAGTTCGTATATCTGATGGTGTGCCCACACCAACGAGTGCTGGAATGCAGCAAGCACAAATGTCCTTTTGTCTAGAGAATGTGCTATTCAGTCAGAAAACGTTATGAATTCCTTGTGGAGGCCTATTCTTTTCTTATTAACATCCATAGATTGAAAATACATGCACGAATAATGTTCTTCTTTGTTTGAAAAGAGTAGGAGGAAGGAAAGCTACAATGAAGCTCATTTTATTTCTGCCCTTCTCCTCACCCTTATAGGGGGGCAGATTCTGAGTTAACCTACTATTTATAACACATGATAATATATATGCTTGGAGAATATAAAACATACCAATATCTATGTGTGGACGTATTGTTTATACTTTGAGCCAATAAAATCTCACCTGTGTTCCTGTATTTGTTCCCAAATCAACATTTCTGTTATTTATCAGAAAGTAAGACAAAGGGAGACTTAGCTGTCATCAGAAAAGGTCTGAATGATTACCAGGCCTTTATAGCTTTAGAAATACCCAAGACCTAATACTTAGCTTGAGTGAATCTGCTCATGGCAGCAATTAAAAAAAAAACCTGTATAGTAGCATTTTCCAAACTTACTGATTTACATGAATCATTTTTTTATCACTAAATTTTTTTGCAGCCTATTATGTAAGCAGTGTTTTAAATGTTTTAAGGCAGCCTATGTCTCGATGCTAAAAATGCAGCCATTTCTAGTGAATTTGTTACGTCTATTCATAAATATTTTGCATTCATCGTAGTACAGGATGGAAAGCAAAATGCAGGGTTCCACTACATATGACATTTTCCTCCATCTCTCTCTGCAGTAGGTTCATCTTTTCACTCTCTGGCAAACTGACTAAGCAGTACCTTCCCCACTGGAAACCTATGGTACTTATCCAGAGATGTGTGCCCCACAGGTTGGGAGCCGGTGCTCTAAATGACAGCCCTGTGATGTAGTGAAGTATTTTTTTATGGTTTACCAATTATTTTTAGACAAAACATGCATTTTTAGCAAGATGCTATTAGGATGGGTACAGTGAGACAGAGAATTGGCTACTGATGAGTAGTGAACAAAGAGTTTCTTTTGCCTGTTACCAAATTAATCAGTTTGGCTGGCCACACCCTGTTAATTTTAGAAGCTACAGCTTCAGAATGAACATCTACTAATAGGGGAACTCTGACAAGGAATCAAAACAGGACACCTTGTCTGGCTATCCCTGGAAGTGAGAAATCTCACAGAGGTTGAAAACTTCTCTTGAAGATGTTTTGTTCAGTCAAGACAGTCTGAACTGACAAGAACAAATAATGTATTCTTTATATCCCTAGCAGATACTGGGGGGGGGGGGGACAGAGGTAATGCCAGAAATAGTATTTAAATGGCCATTTAGGTAGGTATTCTCCAAAATTATGCCCATGTAACATTGTGAAACTACCTGGATTGTCCTTGTTAAGTCCCTATTGAACAGAGGTTATGCCTAGATGGGACTTAGATGCTTTCTTGTATTCACGTCAGTCAGCTGAGATTGTTCTATCAGGGGAGGCTAAGTTAAAAATACAGTTACTTCCTTTCATAAAGATTATTACTTTCTGATGTTTCTTTATCAAAAATAATTATTTTTTCAGTTCTAATCACTGTTCTAAATTCCATGATGTCCTAAACATTTCCATTGGTTGTATCTATGTATGGTGGCGGTATTGTATTTTGGCAACGCTGGCATTGTTGGTTGTAGCAAATTGCAGCTAATTGACAAGGTGCTGCTCACATGCCTAGTTGTGTGTCACTCATGGATGCACAACAGGCACCTTACTCATTAGCTTATACAATTTATCTTACACCTGAGTAAAACCCTATTAGAATTCCAGCTAATGTGGGATAAATAGATAAACACTCACGCCAATCTCTGCATTTATCATCTGGATAAACCTTGTAATGTAACAAAACTAACTGATGCATTTTTACGATTGGTAGATATAAAGTATCATACACAAATGAAATGTGCTTTTCCTGTACAACAAGCTCTGCAGAATCAGATGTCAATGCAAGGCCAGTTTTCAAGCAGGCAAAACTATTTCACCTTTTAAAACATTGCTACTCAGGAGCCACACATTGTTGCAAAGTTACTGATTTTTTTTAAAAGATATTCCGCAACTCAGCAGAAACATTTTCTGCCTTTAAAGGCTCCATCCTATTTTATACATACACCCATATATCCCAAGTGATGTGGAGCTGGTAATGTAAAATGATTTGCATAAGGAATTTGGAGGAAAACTAGCTATGTCAGTCTTAATTAAGGAGTCCAATACGTACATAGTAGTCTGAAGGACCTTATGTACCGTGAGTTTTTCTTCTTCCAGGTCTTTACTGTGTCCAGGAAAATCTTGTTACCTACTGGTTTTGTACAACTATGTATAAATTATAGCGCTGTTTGGTATATAATTGATGGTACTAGCTTTCTGGTGTGTATAACCTAAATGATTTTGTTTCAATGTTTGACTTTTGTCTGTTTGAACATTGCTAATGCATTTATTAAATAACTTTCTCATATCAAAGCTGTGTACTAATTATTTTAAGTTGGATGCATTAACATCATAACCTAAGTATAATATTGTTTTATTTTGCATTTTGATAAAAAAGTATGCACTGGAATTATTGATCAAAGGACATAAATGGTGGACTATGAAGCGATGGCAGATGTGACACAGTAAAATGCAGGTATGGAAAAATTGTTGCTGGATTTTGTTGGTTCTTTGAGTACCACTGAAGAGAGTACTCCTTCCCAGAGAACCATTATTGGAACAAAGAGTGAAGTATCTAAAATGGTTCAGAATGACCATACTGATCCCTACATACCTGACAGACTGCAATTGTCTGCTATTGACTGTCCCTGATCAGCCAGTCACAGGAGGAAGCATCTTGCAGATACTGCAAGCTTTGCTGTCTGCTTGAAGAGCCAGGTCCAGCTATGCTCCAGTTCCAGATCCCCAGAATACCTCATCACACTTGGCCCTTGCGCCTCGCCATTCAGAGTGGAAATGGGGATTTGAAGTAATCCAGAGACCCATGCTTACCAGTGAGTAGGCATGCTAGCTATGGGGTTCGCAGAGCTGTATTTCAAAAATGTAACTTTAAATTCCCATTACTTAGATTCATTCATAGTTACATCAGTGCAAGCTACTTTTGCTCCTATTCCATTCAGTGGGTTCTTCTCCTAACTAAATGTAGTGCATGTCAGCACAATCAAAATATCTGGACTGAAGTGCTTTCCTTACTAGATATTATTGGTCTTAGTGTTGACGGCTGAAGAGAAAAGGTGAATTAAAAAGCACTGAGCACTGATGAGAAATGTGCAGTCTTCTACATGTTGCTGGAAAGCAACTTCAGTCACCCCTTACCATTCATGGAGGCAAACCAGAGCTGCAGCCCAACAGCACTTGGAAGATCATATCTTCTCCAGAGTGAGTGCAGTATTTGCAAAAACATACTTTACATTGGTGGTGGGAAGCCAACACCCTATGACTGGATGCCACCCTCTGCTTAATTTCAAAAGCTTTCAGTTCAGACTGGGGATGGTGATCTTCAGCTCTGGCTGCTCACTCACAGGAAATTAGGCAGGTAAAGGAGGTACAAAAGAGGATGTTAGAAAGAGAGAAAAGGAATTGTGTCTTCTTTTAGGTGGACCTGTTCACTGTAGGCATGGAACCATATCAAATTAACCTGGAAAGAATGTGGTCTTCAACAGGAAAAAAGAAATATTCTTCATGCATGCTTTATTCTAAGAAAGAAACTGCCAAATTTTTGATATTAATGGAAGAATTAAAAGTATATGTGATATCTCCACAAAATTAGTCTCTGAGACTTCGTAGGCATAGTGTAATAGAAAATTCATTGTCTCTGAACTGATTAATTTTTAAATTGCCATTTGGACATCCAAATTCACTGTAAAATGAAGAGCGAGAAATTCACCATTGATCATTATGTTGGCATTTTAAATAAATTTAACCTCAAGTTATTGTCCCCCCCCAAAAAAAAACAACGAACAAGAATTATTATTAATTATACACCACCCAATAGTGCAATGTGCAGTCCTGGGGTGGTTAACAGCTACACATAAATACAAATAATCCAGTAAATTAAAAACAATGCACAAGTAAATCAATATGAAACAAAGCAATACAATACAATAAAATCCAACATGGCTCACTAAATCCAGTATAAACCAGATGTAAAACACAGGTCATCAAAAGGAGAATACTAATAAAAGGCAGCTTTAAAAAGCACCATTTGATTTTATATATTTAGAAATGAACTATCGAATTTACTAAATGGCTTGGTAACTAATGCTCAGTAGCAAAGCTGCTCCTTATCTCACGTCTCACTTCATATGAAATCTGTGTTACTTTTAGAAAAACACCAAGGGAAGACCTTAGTTCTGGGGGCCTGGTGATAGAAGCTGTGCTAATATATTCCTTTGGATTCAAGTAAAACCTCAGTCCAAAAAGTGCCACTTAATGTTATAACTGCTATTATCTTGTTAAACTACATAACATGAAATCTACCCAGCTTGAATGTTATTTCTTGATGTTCAAGGTGAAGCTTGTGTTTTAAAATGTTCGAAGATCAACTTTTATGTAATACATCTGGAAATCAAATGGAATAAATCTCTGCTGTTTAAACGACAGCACACCCCGCTCAGAGGTAATGGAAAAGATAACCATAATTTAAAGTGCATAACCTAATGAAGGCCCAAAAGCTAGCTTCTGTTGGGTTTTTTTGTTTATTTGTTTGTTTTAAGATATCACCCACTTCAGATTGTGTACAAGGAGCACACAATGTTTTTTACATTTTTGCTAAACAAAAAAGTAATTTAAAAAAGATGGAGGGGGTACTGTCTACTTGCAGGATTTCAGTAAGCTGCTAGGAAAGCCTGGACACTGTTTTAGATGAAGCCTTGCATTATTATTGAGCTGGAAGAGGTTTTAACCAGTTCAAACCAAATCAGGCTGTTTTCTTTATCAACAAATCAGGATCCAGACTAAATGCTGTTATGCACATTCAGTATATTTCTAATAGAACAATGAATTGCTTTTCTTTGTTGTTTCAAAAATCAGAACTTAATTATGTTCTCTGCAATTTTTGAAACACAAACAATTAGATTTTAATGGTGATGTGTTATTTTTCTTTCTCCCCCACCTCCATTTTTGAGGGCTTCATGATACTTGCTCTTCTGAATCATGCATGTTATGTTATATCCCAACATGAAGATCATAGGCTGAGAGACTTTGATCTGGTATGTTGCCCTGAGGCTCCCAGTGACTTACGTTAGTTTTGAAGTATGACATTTAGCTACAGTGCTCTACCAGCTGGCCTTATTCATCAACCGCTAGATGTTATTTCTTGATATAGTAACCACAGATTATGTGGTAACCACATTGGTGCTACTCATCCATTGAGTGATGAACTAATGTGATTGCTTTCTGCCTTATCAGGCCATTCCGCAAGCATAATGTTCCTTATTGAACAAGATGCCTGAATCAACAATAGTATGATATTTGTTTGGTTTCTATTAAAGTCTTTCACTTTAATATGCTTAGTATAGTACCATGCACCAAGTTCCATGCATACCAGTCAGTGAGCATTTTAAAACTCTTAAAAGCCTACATATTAAGCTAGAGTAGAAATGCCACATGTTTTCAATCCAAGACACTGGTAATTTATAGAATCACCTAATACTATGCACAAATACACTATACCATGCTTATACTGACTTAACAACAAAAAGGTACTAATTCAGAACTTCTATAACAGGGAGGATGGATACTGTTATGACACTTTGCTTCTTGGTATTTTGGCTAAAACATTCTCTAATGTGATTTAATCTGTTCTTATCGGTTTAGTAACACAGCAATTAAACTACACACTTTATTTGTCTGTTTCTGACAGTAGTAATAACTGAAAACTGTTTACAATTGTTGTTTATCCTATCAAGGTATTTTTCCTTTCTATTATTGGTTCCCTCACATGTTATTGACTCTCAGAAATGTGCATTGGGTTTTTTGTTTTGTTTTTGGTTACACGTAATTCCTTCCAAACTATGGAAATAACAGGAAGACAGCAGATAAGGATCGGGAAATGACGAATTACAGTAAAGCCTTTCTAAAAATGAAGGGGAAAGAAAGTAATTATCTGTTGAGAAAGCACATATAGCAGGTTAGTACACTGAGCTTAATGTCAGTAGAAGGCATTCCCAGACTGGAAAGTAGCCTCCTCCAGATGTTGTTGGCCAGAAACCCCCATGATCTCTCACCATGTAGCTATGCTGCTTTGAGGCTGGTGTGAATTGCAATTTTAACACACCAGTGTAGTGACTAGAGTGGCAAACTATGGGTCCAAAAGAGATGCTACAAACAGCTTGTTGTTGGGAAAGTGGATTCTTTAAGTGCTTGAGCGATTCTTGTTTGTCATAGCACAAGCATTCCCATCTTCCTACCTTGCAAATTAAGTTCTATTTGTGTGTGTGTGATAGGTGACTGGGAACTGTGCAGAAGTGTCAGAAATGCTTGAATCGTAATTAGCCTCTGAAGTCAAGCATCCTCATCTTCTGTCTTGCAAGCTATCTGCAGCTTCTGCTTTGGCCCTAGGACTTGACTGTAAATCCTTCCATGGAGATGCAGCTGGGTGGTTCTGTCAGTGTAATTTAATGCCTAAGGTTGTGGTGAAAATAAAAAAGAGGAACAATCTTGAACTTCTTGGGGAGCAGGCAGGATATAAATACAATGAATAGAGTCCTGTGTGGGAAGGACATGATCTTGCCGCAGAAAACATTAATCATTTCAACAGCATTACTTCTGACCCTTTCTCCTTAGTTTCCTCTTTGGCTACCCCCTGGCAAAAAAAGGAAAGGAAACGGAACGAAAAAAGCCATAACCTAATACTAGACTTAAACATGTTTAACCTCAGTAGAATAAATTGACGCAAATTGCATTGTTAGTGAGAACCAGCATGGCATAGCAGCTGGAGTGTCATACTAGCAGCATTCAGGAGAACCAAATTCATACCTTCACTCAGCCATGGAAACTCAAAGGAGGGTGGCAATGTTAAATAGCCCCTTGAACACCTCACATCTTATGGTGACTGTAAAGCCCCATTACAGTCACCATAAGTCAGAGCTTATCACACGTGAGAATGCGTGCCTTGAATGAGTTTCAATCCTACACATATGTATTTCCATGTGAATATATCACATTGAAACCTGTGGGTTTACTTTTGAGACATGTGGATACTATATTAGGGTACCCATTTCCGAGATTCAGTAATGAATCTTATATTCATTACTGAAGTCAACATGCAGATTTGAAGACTTGGAGTCATCGGTGGTATTTCAGAGATCAGAGATTCTCCTGCTTCTTGTCTGGGAGGAAATTAATAACTGAAAAATACTTTTTCAGAGTTGAGCAAAGAAATTTCTACAGGGGCATGCTAAAAATTAGTTTATGTCATATTTTTATGTTTTCTTCCTTATCAAATCCTACATAAATATTACACTCCCAGGAGGAGGTATAGGAGTCCTGTCCCCTTATGTATATAAATGATCACCACAGAATAAACTGTTTTAAAAGCAATACAATGTGCTTACCCACTTGCCCTTATATTAGTAGTCAGTTTCATTGTTATAGGACCCACGAGGAGAATGTCAGAAAATGCTTATCTATTCTAGCACTCCAAAACCACATGTTACTTTAAGAAAGTTCTGATGCCTTTCTCTGCTCACCAGTGGCGTATAGTTCAGCTGGTAAGTCATGCTGCTGTTTCAGTCTTGCACATGTACAGAACACCACAGAACATAATTGTTTAAATACTTCACTGTGTACTGACTGCTGACACAAATAAGTGTTTCTGGCAGCTTCAACATGTAGATAGAACAAATTAAGTTTTGGGTTTTTTTTTTGAGTGGGAGAAGCAGAGAGAAACAGCAGTAGTTTAATCCCTTATTGAAGAACAAATGTCAGAAGTAGAGAAGTGTTTAGAGCTGAAGTTAGTAAGAGTAGCTTGCTGGTTTAAAAAGCAACCTTGAATTATACTCTGTGGACTGTACAGTCCCATAGTTGGACAGATGGATTTTCACAAAATGATGCAATTTTTTCTCCCAAATGTCTACAATGAAATGTAAACATGAACATCATGCAGGTTTTCTTGTTAGCTGGCCTCCAGAAGTTAATACTTAGTTAATACTCAAGAAGTTCTTCCCAACTCCAGACACTGCTGCTAATGGATGGGGTGATGAAGGTTTTAGTAGAGTTTTTATGGGGAAGTCAATGCTGGCTAGATCTTTAGTTTCAATTAGCTATTGTTTTTAGAAGAGGTTGCTCTTAGGAGGAGTTAGGGCAAATGCGTTCCTTCCTTTTTAAACTTAGGCTGTGTAGAAGGTAGGACTTTGCTAGGTGGGTAAGGAAACTCTGCACCATCTCAGTTCCTTCTTCTATACAACCACGTAGGTTTCTTAATGATTTTCATCTAAATTAATCTTATATGCACAACTGAAGTCAACATGCATAAAAACCAGTTTCAGGGCTTCTGTCCAATGAATGACCATAATTCCTTCTGACCTCGTGGACCAGAGGTAAGTTACAGGGCATTTTATAAACACGCTGCAGACCACTGAATGAGGGGTAAGTTCTGTTTTGAAAGGGAGAAGAACTTCACTTCTTTCAGGCCTGCTTTACACATGAATCCTACTTCACATATAAGCACTCACTGGAAAAAGCTACAAGATTTTGAGATCTGGTTCCATTCAGTGGGATAATAATAACAGCCTCTTTGTGCACCTTGAGCTTAATCAGCAGTTTTCAGAGGACATTTACCAGTAGGCCTCTCGTTCTACAACTTTAGGAGGAAAGTACAAAGAAAAACAACAAAGCTCTGTGGCAACTATCCTCTTTCCCAGGCTGCTCATTCCTTCATTTAGCTTGATAAATGACATTTCATAATAGTTCTTGAGTTCTGAAGTCACTGCGCCACTCGCTTCCTCTTATCTACTAGTGTTTATCTACCTGAACTAGCCTGGTTGCCTAGGTAATTCTTGTTGCTTAGTTACAAGAGCTAACGCTGGGAAATGACCCAATTTCTTATACAGAAGTTCTTTTCCAAGGGATTTTGGGGAGAGCAAGAGCTTTCCTGATGTGGGTACAAGAGACACAAATATATCACTTTTGCTGGTTTTTTTCTTCTTCCAAACACTATCACAATTTAATGAGGGGCAGGCAGAACTGTCCAGTTGTGCCAGTTTTCACCATGATTTCATGGACTATGCCTGGCCTATGAATATGATAACTACTATTGGTTGAGATGTTCTAGAATCTGCATAGCAACATCCACAGTTCATGTGCCATCTGTCAGTGAAGGCAGTGTTTCTCAACTTTTTGTATCCTATGTCCCATCCACCAGCCATTCCCTCCATAGTGGAAACAAAAAAACAACAACTGTTTACTAATTGGACCTTTGCACATTTTCAAGAATTCTGTATTGATCACTTCTTACAATAGGTCTGGAAGACATAAAAGTCACAGCAGTACAGTTGCATGTAAACAAGGACAAAGAATGGCTACTATCCTGTTCACTGCAAGCATACTGCAGAACACTCTGTTCTGCATGTGGTTCCTCCTTCTTTGCCATGAAAGGGGGAATCCAGCACCCCCTTGCATGAGGAGAAGGGCCATTTTAAAACAAGGGGGCAGGCTGTGGTTTGTTTGAGTGCTCTGCCAGTGAACGTGTTACACTCCATGAAGAGGAGGAGAATACCATTGGAAAAGCATAGGCTCAATAGTCATTGAAAATAGCAGGCATACTGTTATCAATTATTTGCAATTCTTATGAAAGTCCTCTATCCCACCTAGACTACTTCTGTGTCCTACCAATGATACATACTCTACTGGTTCAGTACAACTGAACTGATCTGGATTAGTTCCCTTAGTCCAAATGTCAGAAGCATTCTGTCAGCCTTGTAAATTCAGGCAGGATATGCATCATTTTCACAGGTGTCCAGGGTAAGGCTTTTAGAAAGGCATTCCTGCGTGTTGATAAAAAGGGACAGTGGGTCCCTAACTGGACCTTGAATTGGAGAAAGAGTCCCAGAAGTTTAAAACAGAAGGTTCTTACTGAGGGTCCTAATTCTGGAATATATGGACTTTGCAACTCATTTGCCAAAACAGATGGCTGTCAAAAAGCCGTTCTCCCCAAGCCTCTTTCCCTCAAAGCAATAGGGAAGGAGTAGGACAGTTTTGAATACCACAGTTATTTACTGTTTTCCAGACAATGTTTCTTTCACAGCTAGTGCCTTTCAATAAATGTGTAAGCATAAATCTGTTCCCCTTGTTTTTTATCTATTTCTGCCAATAAGAGTGTGCGTAACATGCTTCAGAGAGTACTTTTCAGTAGCTTGCAGCTCTGCACGTCCCTTCAGTCAGTGAGGTTTTTCTTAGATGCTTAACTGCATACCAAGCTACAGACTTGGCTTCCTTTTATGTATGATATGATTGTAAACACTTTCGATTGAAAACTTTTAAGCTCTCTTAAAAGCCGTGACGATAATAAGAACTATTCTAACTCCTTACAGTGCTGGTTGAGGAAGAATGTCTTCAGTCACAGAAGTAAAGTAAGTCCATTAATCTCTCTGTTGATGAGGCAAGTGTCACTGGGAACAAGGCAGAAGCAACAGGATACGTCTATATTGGGAGTAGTTCCTGAAGGATGGGGTTGCTTAAGAGGGACTGGGTTATGTCTTCAGCTAACTAAAATATAGGCCTGGAATGAGAGAGGTAGCTTCAGATAACAGAGCTACGAATGTGTATAGACAATACACAATCAAAAGCATTGGTGTAAAAAATGATCCATGTGAAATATCCCTAGTGATGTTTTGGGTTTGTGCCATCCTAAAGCTTCACATGGGGCCAAAAGTGCTACTTTGTAGCAGGCCACACTTTTTCAGAGCACTGGGGTTCTGTGAGTCAGACACCTCTCTCCTTGACAGCTTGCAAAGAATGTGGCAAATTATGGACAATTTTTTAAAAAATGCACACCTTCATGCAGATGGAAGGATCAGCCTAAATAAACGGATGAGGGGGAAAAATACAACAGCTGTGTGATAGCTCGCATAACTTTGCAAACAGTCATTTATTGCATTTTTGTGAACACAGAGCTTGGGGAAATTACTTCTGATATGACTACAAGTCCCAGAACTCCCCAGATAGCATGGGAATTGTACTCCAAAAGTAACTTTCCAAAAGCTTTGTGTGAAACATGTATTACCCTCCTGAATTGTAACTGAGATGTATAAGGATAAGCAACCTGCTTAAAAAGGCTTAGCAACAGAAGCAGGAATGAAACATTCAGAAATTATACTTAATATTTGATTTAGAGTACTTTAAACAGGAGGTAAGTCTATGCCTGTTTCCCTGCTAACAGCATCAAAAGAGAGCATAAAATTTATATCCCAAAATGCATATGCCTCCATATATTAAATATAATGCTCATCAAACCCTTATTTTACCTAGTACCTCAGGAGCGCACCTCACATTACCTATGAAGGGCATGAGAGTACTCTCAGGACTTCCACTGGTGTAGGAAGATGGGAGTTTTCAAGTTACACAGAATTCTCCATCAGGCGGAATGGAAAAGTAGCTAAGTCTCAGGTATTTAGAGGGCAAAAATAGTTACAAATGCAGACATTAAAGGATGCAAGCCAACAAATGTTCAGCTCAGTGACACATTTACCTGCCTCTTGATTATGCTCTCAGTCACTTTTGGATGTGGAATAGTGTTTCGAGAAAGCACAATAACATAGTCTTCATCCAACATGTAATAAATCAGATAGGATTTGAAACAATTTAACATCATCATACATACTAACAGAGATCTTAGTTCTCCAAGTGCTAGCCCTTCTGTAGACCAAATGGTGCCATCCATACCCAAGAGAGGGGACCATCAAGCCTGGGTGGAACTTAAGGTCTGCAGAAGTACCAAAAAAGCAAAACTAAACAAAACTTGAAGGCAGATATTGCAGGTGAGAGCACAAAGAGATACTGAGCATGCCCAATATCTATTGAATAATCGGGACTGATTGCTAATTGAAAAGCTGGGGAGATGCAGTACTCTGAAGGAGGGCTTGGACAGACCAGAGAACTGCATTCCACACTGCAATATCATTTTTTGTTAGGTCCCACCCCACCTATTACCTCTATTTTTTGACATTCAGGCATTGAGTTCTGTTCCTTATCTAGTCCAAACAGTACCCACACCCCACACAAAGTGATGAGTAACTTCAGGGCAATGAAAAATTTCTAGAATTATAAAATTAAAGCCCAAAGAGAGTGGGGGAGATTTCAAGGGAGAACGAAACCAATAAAGGGATGCTCAACAAAATGACATTTGAGAAATAGAAAGCAAGTATAAGAAATGGAATTATCCCAAACGGCAATATTTTGTTCTGGGTTCCACCTGGCTTTGTTTTTGTTTTTTGTTTTTAAATCTCACTGCCTTCTAAATTTATATCTTAATAATATAATGGCCAAACTCTTTTATATTTTGTCCTTTCATTACAAGGACTCCAGTGGCTGTTAATGCACATGGAAATGTGCCTCTGTTTGCCAGCTGAACATTTTTCATTTATTGTGTTGACTTTTTTTGCTACATCTTTTGTGGGGAACTAGTTAAGCTTGTCTGCCAGCATTTGTAACTCTGATAACACCATTTTCATTGAGATATCTCTGTGATTAGGAATATTCAGGCTTAACCTGATTAACATCAACTCTGCCATGTAACTTCATATTTCATTTCCATTTTTGAAGATTATGCATTTAAATGCTAATACCTAAAGAAGATTTATCTGCAACTTTCAAGGACCCAGATCTGAAATACTACCTGGGCAAAAAACAAAACAAAAAAAAAAACACTGCCTTTTTGGATTTTAATTCTTCTCTTATGTTGCTGCAATACTGCCACTAAGACTCTTGGTGGATACAGAAGATCATTGCCCACAAGCTGGCAACTTATTAATGAAATTTATCAAGACACCCTCTTGATCAGGACTAGTCACATTTTAAAAGTTAAATTATTCCCCCACCCCGAGCTGAACATTGGTGGTGATCTGTTGTTCACAAAGTTGCATCTACCCTGCAGTGACCTTTCCAATAAATGCTAAATGGCCAATAAATGCTTAATGGCCTTCTGTATCCATCCACAGTTCAGAAAGACAGAGCTGTGATACCTTGCACAAACAATTCCACTTCAAAAGTATATTGAATAACAATACTTGTTACATTGGGAACTATAATAACCAATGACCTCTGTTCAACTTCTCTTCTTTATTCAACAAGAGAGAAGCACACACTGAGAGCCTGGTACCATTCCTAGCATTTTAATTTAAAAAATATATTCTCTCATATCAAGTTCTGGAAATTTGTTTGTCTAAATCTTAAAAGGCCATGAGACATCTGAATATAGAGTACAAATAATATGAATCAAGTTTTTATTGATAGCAGAACTGCACCCACATTTTTGAAGGTGCTGCATAAAATGAGGACTGGGAGTTCAAAAGGTGAGTGATGAGTGTCGCTGCTCATTTCTAAGGAATCCACTGATCTTTTTAAGGTAATGCTTCACTTCAAAGATATTGATCGTGATGTCTTGAACTGCCATGGAGTTACAGTAGTAACAAAAAAAGCACAGAGAATTGAATATTTTTAATCTTTAAAATGGAAAACTAATTACAAACGGATCTTCAGTGGCTTTCATCTATGACCCTTATATGGAACCTTCATAATTAAGATCATTATATCTTTAAATACCAGTCTCTGGGAGAAAATTAAGATCTCTTGTCCTAGTGCTTTGCTACTGAGCTTCGTAGAAGTGTTTGGTGGGTCAATGTTGGTAGATAGTGCTGGGCCTTTTGGACTCATCTCCTGGGATTCTTCTTATGCTCTTCTGTATCCAATATCTCTCTCCATCCCCTTCATCTTCATCTAAGAACCATATGATTGATACAGATCTCATCTTTCAAAAGTGGAGCACTGGTTCCTTCCAAGTGGCCTAATGATCTATAAATACAAACTATCTTGTGTTTCAGGACTATCATCATGCGGCCAGAGCTAGCCATGTAAGTTCCCTGCCTCACCCAAGGTCTCAGCATGGACGATACGTGGACGATAACCCAGTAGTCCACTTCTTCAAGAGCATTGTAAGTTTACCTTCCCTCTTAGATTTTTTTTTTGGGGGAGGGAAGGGGGACAAAAGTAAAATCTCTAGCTTTTCAAAGAAGCACAAATAAATAGCTAGCACCCCAAGGTCAATTCCCTTGCAAGGCAAGTGTCATTTATTTTTGATAGTTAACACTGTTCTAAAGCTCCATATAAATCCCAACCAATTCACAAATCCACCACACAGAGATCCTCTTCAACAGGGGGATTCAGGTCTACAAACACAATGGAATACATGGAAGCCTCTCCTCTGTCTCTTCCTCTCCCTCTGTTAAAGAGAGAGCAAGAGAACCATATATGCCTACTGGAGTTCCTACAGCACATTGATATATTGAAGCCCATATTGTTATTAAGGCTGCAATCCTATGAAATTTATTTGTGAGTAATCGAAGGACTGCCCTATATAGATCATCCTGTGT
Organism: Pogona vitticeps; assembly: GCF_051106095.1. Taxonomy (NCBI): domain Eukaryota; kingdom Metazoa; phylum Chordata; class Lepidosauria; order Squamata; family Agamidae; genus Pogona; species Pogona vitticeps. Next base: position 170,822,274 of record NC_135786.1, read on the forward strand.
TACTTGCAGGACTTGTTCTGTTCAGAATTTCCTCTTTCTCCTGTACAGTATCTGCTTTCCTCAATGAAACCTACCTTGAAAAATGATTTTTTTTTTGTGGGTTTGAGGGAAGAGTGAAATGTTTTGATACTATTAAGGAAATGTGGAGCAAACCGAGAATCCAGTCATTTTAGAAATGTGCCTATGTCCCCTTCCTTGATGTGAAATAGCATACAGATCAATGCACGGCCTTTAAAACAGGGTTCTTGTGAAGTATTTCAGGAAGAGGTAGGCTTACCTATAAAGGTGCTTGTGATGTTTTACCATCTTCCTCTTGTTCTTTTGGCTGGAGGGGAAAGCTTTACTACCATTTCAAGAGGTGATTTGGCTGCCCTCAGTAATTTTTGATAGAATGCTTTATGGGTATTATATATCACAACAAAATACGGGGGGGGGAAGCTCTGGGCATTTTGGTTCCTAAGGTAACATAGCAAATGGTGCACACACCCCATTCAAGATGGATGGTATCCCAAAATACCAACTATCAGTGTTATTTTGTTCCATCAAAAACAGAAAATCCTACAAGTTCCTCCCCTCATTCCTAAAAGTAACAATACAATAAAAGCAAATTATAAAACCAACAGTTTACTGCTCTTTCATGACACCCCAAATGTACTGCCTGAAGTAGCTGTCACGGGCACCTCAGCCTGCCTAACAGTAAGGCCAGCCCTGAAAAGGCCCTGATTCTTGTGAGAGACAGAGGGTTGTCTTGCCTTGGCAATTTAAACAGTTAAAAATAAATAAATAAAAAGAAAACAAACCTAAGCATAGAGGGGAAGCGTTTTGGTTACATATCTGCTCGTATCAACTAAACCACTGGTTCTTAACCTTGGGTTACTCAGGAGTTTTGGACTGCAACTCCCAGAAGCCTTCATCACCAACTGTGCTGGCTGGGGTTTCTGGGAGTTGCAGTTCAAAAACATCCGAGTAACAAAGGTTAAGAACCACTGAACTAAACAACCAATGTGATTGGTATTATTTATATTTACCTCTATGCTATTATCAACCTAAAGTTGCTATAGGATAGAGGTAAATTATGCTGGTGGAATATGGGCCACTAAGAGCTTACTGGATCTTGTTCTCAGAGATAACATAGCAAATTATACAATCTCTGTGTAAACTACAGGGCTTTTTAAATAATGTAAATTGCCAGAAACTTGTAAGTGCTGAGGGACTCCCTTCCTTGTTAAGCTGCAGTTAATTTGTAACAGTTCTATTATAAAGAGATTTCCTCCCTTAAAAAAAACCCTCACACACTTAGAGTATGTTTGTATCTGATGAATCTTCTCCAGTTTGTTATGCTTCCCTAGAGAGGTATCAATCCCTCAGGCTCACCCACGCTAACTAAGCAAGGCAATACATGACTAGTGGGTTTATCTGGAAATTTCCTTTTAAGAACGGTATGATTCTAAACATGAATCTCTGAAAATGGGAAGGGCTGATATTCAAGGCGGCAGAAGCTAGCCTGAGAACAGTAGTCACTTCTAGTTATTGCATCAAAAGAGTCATGTGGTCAATTGGCTGCATCACACTCATGCTGGATTTTAACAGGGCTTACAGGTTATGCTCTTGTTCAAACTAAAGTTATTTCCTATACAAATATGTAGCAGTGTCTTTCAAATATCTGTTAATGACAAACAGGTAAGATGCATTCTAAATAAAAGTTCAGGTCATCAACGTTCAGCAAAAAAAAGACCTTTAATATTAGAAATGAGTCCATGAGCCATCACAGTTCAGTTTCTGATATTGCGGTTGTAAGCCCTGTTGCATCCACACAGGAGGGAGTTAACCTACAGTCATGGGGAAACAAAATATTTTCAGAAATAACTCCCTTCATTCCCCACCACCACCACCAATTTAAACAAACAACACAAATTTAAGAGTCAGGAAACCATGATGAAGATGGAGCATGCTCAATAGCCAAAATGCTGAGTCGTAAGAAATAAAAAGAAAATGTGAAAGAAAGAGGAGACAAAAATAGAATGCTGGGAATTCTGAATAGCAACCTGCCATAGTACAGCATACTGTTGTAGATATAAGCAACCTAAGACAGTTGTCATCAACAGTAGCTATGAATCTGCAGCCACAGGGCAAACCACACTGGCTTACATAGCTCTGTGCTCTAAGACATTGTGGCATTCTCTGACCCCTAACAATAGCTGCCTGATGCAGCCACCTCACTCTGCCTGATGGTAGAGCTGGCCTTAGTCACAGGTCCCACTCATACTTTCTCACAGTGATCTCAATTCCTTGCTTAACAGTCCTTAAATATCTAAAATAGTTGCAACCCTGGACATATGACAGTACCAGCCTCAGACAGCCTCGCAGATCAACAGAAGTACAAAAATATGCGTATTTTGGAGGGAGAGGGAAGCAAAAGGGCAAACAGAGTAGCTCCAATGAGGACTGAGCATGCTGTGTAAGAACAAGATACAGGTTGACTGTTGGGAGGGGAAGAATTGAAATATTTTGTGCAGGTTCTGCTTGCTGTTCCTATTTTTTAATTGTGACTGCTTTTCAGGTGTCACCCAGGACAACTCCTCCTCTGCAAGCAAAGGTAAATGTTTTCACATGACAACTAGACATTGGTTCATGTCGTAGGTCCCTTGGTGTTCCTTCTAGTGCTACAACAAAGAAAAGCACAGCCTTTAGTTTGCAGGATATGAGCAGGGCTTTTAATAATAGAATCTTTTGGAAGTTATTAATACATAGGGTCACAATAAGTCAGAAACAACTAGACAGTATATAGCAACAGCAACAATAAAAAACAAGACGGGACACCAATTCCCATAAACAAAGACTGATGGTCATAGCTTTCTTAAAGTAGTATTGCTCTGAACATTCTTCCAGAATTATGCAATATATGCAGAGTTTTAATCATGGTCTGGTATATGATAGGCAGCCATCCTATTGGTTGCACATACATATAGGTGTGTCCTCCACTGCTATATGTACAAAGGCAGCCCCACAGAATAACCTTATGTCCTACCATGAGGTTACTGCTGCATGACTAATAGTGGCAAGCCCATATTTATCACGGAACAGATTGTGAGTGCACTTGGAGAAACTACCAATGGGTGCTCCGGGTCTCTGAGATCATCTGGTTCCTCTGCTGAGATAAATCCAAGACCACATCCAAACTATGTACCTGTTCTTTCATGAGCACAACTCTGCTCAAAACAGGCTTTTAAAAATACTGCATCTGGAGATTTGGACAAAACATTGGGAAGAACTTCTTGACAGTAGGATTTGTTAAACAACAGAATAGATTGTCTTGGGAAATGGTGAATTCTCCTTTACAAATGGTGGGTAAACAGAGATTGGCAAGGATGAAAGACTATGACAGACAGCCAAAAAGCTCACAAGCTTTTTGAAACTTTGATCCTAGTTAACAAAGAAACCTTCCACTGAGAAGTCTTCTCCTGTACATCTTCAGTGCCTTTTTGTTCCATGGTGGTCACCATGTCACTGTTTCTGTTTCTTCCATGTGCAGGGGAGAGGATCCTCCTTCAGCAGATTTAGCTGGGTAGGTGGTGAAAATGCTTCTCTATTTCCAGTCATTTTGCTTGGCCTACATATAGTATCTTTTCTGTTTTCCCTGTCTAGTTGCTGTATAATCCTGATGCCCATGTTTTTATGTTTGGCTTGTTTCCTGTGTTCCTTCTTATCCATCACCAGTTCCAAAACAAATTTCTTTATTTCCATCATTTGATTGATTGATTGCTTTTATCCTGTCAAACCTCCTGTGTAATTAAAAGCTTTCTGCATAGAGTGATTTTACTGCATGGCAAATCTTTTTCCTTTATGGCTACTTAAAGATTCTACTCAATGGCGTGTACCTGTGTCATGGTAAGAGTAAAAACACATCAGCAAAAAGGTGTTTTGAAATAGGAAATTAAAGGCTGCTACATTTCTGTACAGAACCAGTGGCAAATCACTGGATATAGTATACACGTTTTGTATTCTATTATACTGTATAAAATAACCATTTATTTATATCTCATGTTCATCAGCAGCTGCAGTTTTAGAAAGAAACAGATGGAGAAGGAGGATGTGTAATCACTTTTGTTCCTTTAAAGTAGGCTGAATAACATGCATGGGCTCTGAGCCCAACATTACTTGACTGGGTTAGCTATTAGAACATTGTGATGAAACCAAGAATTGAGGAGTTTATTTGCTGAGAAATTTTATTGTCATCTTTAACACTCATATTTTCCCCAACAGGGAGAAAATGAGAAGAACCTCTTTTATGGTGTCACACATTTTCTCTTGAGCTCCTTGTGTACATCTTGTTCTTTAGACAGATTTTAGGTTAGGGACAAAAGGCTCTGCAGATTAATACTAACAATTTTACTTGCTGATCTTGTCATGCAGAGAGGAAAATCAAAGTTGAGGAATTCTCTTCTACTGAATCATGTTGTTGGAGAGAACCAGAATCAAAACCCATGAGTGTTGATATGGTCTTGCCCCAGGCCTGGGGGGCAAAGCGCTGAGTATCAGCAAAAATGAATTCCAAGTTCTGCTTTTTTGAGGGGAGGAAGGAAACAGTTACCACACTTGGTGTGGTCAGTCTGCCCAGCTCAACTCTGAAGGAATGGAAGGCAAGACATGGTTAGCAAAGGGGGGGGGGGAAGTATCTAGAACTAACTGCAACAGACTTAAGAGTCTGAGCTAATTGTGTTGGGCCAATATTAGTGATAATATTTTTAAATGTTTTGTCTTGTACACACTCACACTGAGCCAATGTTGCCAACATCAGAATCCAACTACAGTTTAATAACACATTTTCAACAGCCCTGTCTGTGATAGTTAATTGACTTTGTGACTATTTCCAAGTGCAAGGGTGTCATGGATTTATCACTAATTCACAAAAGCAGCAAAAGGAATGGAAGCCCATAGACTAACAACGTACAGCTAGGTCGTATTTGCAAGAAAGCAACAATGACGTCCAACTTCTGCTAGATACTTTGCTAGGCTATAACAGGCCATTGCCAACTGCTTTATGGGTCCAGTTTAAACAACCCTGAATGGCCTCCATTGTATTCCTAGCTATTTCCACACCTTATATTAGGTGGCAGCAGTGGTCTGGTAACCGCAGCAAATTGTCTTTTTATCTTTCAAAATGGTGGTTGTGTACAGAACTAAATGGAATGACTTACTATTTTGATTTAAAATTGAATTTTGAAAAACACACAATCCACTTGAATTATAATACAGTATGTTTCTTGAGGCAGTTTTCCCAAGTTTGGAACGAACATTCTACATTTACTAATTCGGAAACTAAGCTTTTAAATTAAAGTACCACTTCACATTTATTGAGTAAAATGCTGTTTGAAAAGTCCTACTTAATCTACGAATTCTCTTCATATAGTTATGCAATAACCTCCTACAACCTTTCTTCCTTGTTAACAATGCTTTTCAAAAAGTGGATAAAGTTGATGTGTAAGTATTTGTTCCAGAATATATAATTTTGTCTGTTACCCAAGTATTATGTAAAACCAGACATTTTCTAGAAGTACCCCATTTTGCCAGCACTTCTTTCCCTCTTATATTATTTTTTATCACAGGTAAAATCCTGTTATCATAACTATGCCTGTGAAGGGTAATGATGTCATTGACAGAGGGCAATCTTCAGTAGTTAAAAACGTTCTTCTTTTTCCCTGTGTCTTTTCTGACTGGTGTGTAATCCTTTCCATCATATGGAAGCAGTAGAAGCTGCAGGAAGGGAGGAGGAATTCTTTAATTACAGAAAGTCATTCTCACCAGTAATGCTATTTGGTGGCATGAATACTGTATTCAGTTGTTAAAGATTTCCTCCTCCTCTCCTGCAGCTCCCAGAGTTTCCACACAAGGGATTATACAGTAGTTAGCAAATCCCTGGGACAAAAGTAGGAAATATTTAATTATTGAAAATTCCCTCCATCTAATGGCACCACCCTGCCACAGGCAAAAGTTATATGACAGGATTTCAGCCACAATTAGCCATTATTGGAAATTATTGCCATAAGCAATTCCCAGATATTTGAAAGAAAATTATGCCGTAAGGTAAAATGTATTTTGAGTGGGAAGGCTGAGTTCGTCTCATGAAAAATAACAAAAAATTGTACAGCTCCTTAAAAACATATTGACTGTGATTGAATTGAATTGACCCTCTTCCTACGGATTCAATTGTCCCTTAAATACACGTTTTACTGCTACAAATTCTGATCATTTTCTTCTTATCTTTGATTATTTGGGAGAAAAACTCATCTTCCCTCAGACAGGTCCACTGAGTTCAAAGGGATAAGTGGATATAGTACAGTGGTCCTGTAATTTTATGCACCTGGCTAATTTGATCACAATTTAAACCAATTTCCCTAACCTGAAGGACTGCGTTCCAATGACATATGGAGATATTTGCAATCTTTCTTTTGCAGGGTGGCGAGACTCACAAGCCTGCATATGGAAGTGGCAAATACTATGAGCATAAATATGCCCACAAGGGACACAAAGGATACTACCATGATGGCCAGGGCACATTGTCCAAAATCTTTAGACTGGTAAAGTGAAAAATAAAAATAATGCAATCATGTGTATTGGGGGAAAGAGGGAGAAAACTCGTCCATAGATGTTAAAAAGAAAGGACAAATGAAGTTTTTATCTTCTGCATGGTGCTTTGAAATGTAATGGTGAAAACAGGCTAGGCAGATGATCAATTGAGACTTATTATGTCAGCAATCATCTTAGAATCAACCTTCCCCTTTCCTCCTCCTCATTTACCTTCCCCCCCCCCCTTGATAAGGAGAGAGAAATGATTTTGTCAGCTTACACACCTTTTGGTAGCATTTTGGTTAGACTAAGAAAAGCATTGCCCCAGTAAGAATTCTGGAACTTATGTTATGGTCACGTAGGGTTGTCTCTGCTTTCTTCTGTAAAGATATATGCTAATTTCATTCCCAGGGAACTGTAGGCCTGATTTTAGTTTCCTTCACAATTGTAATATACCTATACACACATACTAAAATAATAGCTGTTACCAGTGGTGCAGAGGAAAGAAAAATAGTTGATCCATAATTGGAAATGATAAAGATAAGGTTCATCTTTCACAGATCAGGGTTTAAGCCTTCTCATCCTTGTGCAAACAGCTTTGGGGCAGCAGGAAAGACACTAGTCTTTTCCAGTTAAATGATGGCCCTATTGTGCCAACTGCATTTGTTTTGCTAGGTTGTTTTGGAAATAATTGTTAAAGACAAGGTTATACTATCCCTAGGAATGGCCGGGTGGGGGGGGGAGGGGGAGAATTATTTAATACTTGAGCAATTTATATTTCAAATTGTAAAATGACACATAGAAGTAGGTATGGCTAAAACAAACTGGGGGGCACTTAGTAGTGTGCATAAATCAAACTGTCCCATCCCATCCCTAGTTATTTTAAGCCAGAACTTTCATATGTTCTCACAAGTGTCCAGTCAAGCATCATTTCTAAAAGCTTTGCTTCATGCAACATCACTGCTTCTGGGAGTACAGTGGTGCCTTGCTTAACGGGTGCCCCGTTTAACGACGAATCCGCATAGCGATGTGGATTTTGTGATCGCAAAAGCAATCGCATTGTGATGTTCCCTATAGGCTTCCCCCCCATCATCGCAAATGCCCCATTTTTGCATAGCTGATCAGCGAGGGCAGGGATCTTTCAGCTGTGCGAAAATGAGGCGTTTGCGATGAGGGGGGGAAGCGATCATCCCAGAAAAGAGCCGGGAGCCATCTTCTCCGCTCCAGCCCCTCCCCCTCCCTGCTTTACAGCTGATCCGTGCTGCTCTTAGAAGCTTGCCCAGCAGGTAAATAGGCAGTGGAAATGCACTGGGGAAGGCGGCGCTTTGCCGGGGTGGGTGTGGGTGGGGGTGTGGCAGGGACAGCCCCCCCGCACCGCCCAAGGCAAAGTGGGGCTTTCAGGAGGGGCTTTTTACCTGCAGGGCAAGCCTGGGCAAGTTTCTAAGAGCGGCGCGGATCAGCTGTAAGGCGGGGAGGGGGAGGGGTTGGAGCAGAGAAGATGGCAAAATGGCCACCTGCTGTGTTTTTGCCCAGATTCCTCTCTTACTGGGCAGCGAAAATGGTGGCCGGATGGGGGAATCTTCGCTTACCAGTGAGTTTTTCCCCAATAGGAACGCATTAAACAGAGTTTAATGTGTTCCTATGGGGTTCCCCCCCCCCCCCCGCATAGCGATGTTTCCGGATAGCAATGTTAATCCTGGAATGGATTAACGTCGCTATGTAGGGCATCACTGTATATGAATTTAAATTACCCTGAATTTTTAATTTGTAAGTCATTACATGTGACCATCTAATTTGTGACCTGTTCAGGTTGAAGATTAGATGAAATAATTATTTTCTCTAACGGAGGGATTTCACCCAGGAGTGCTCCTATGAGAAGGATGTTTCCCAAAAAACCCTTAATAAACATTGCAAAAACTGAAGTTTAATGTGCAACAGCTGAGTGAAATAGTGCCCATTATGTGTATATTACCCAGCATTTCTTTTCAGACTCCTCAAAATAAGCTGACTAAAGGAAGTTTTCTAAAACACAGTAATGCATCTAAAAGATCCACATCAATGAATAAATCAATAGTTCATTAGACATAATTAATAGTCCATTAAGCATCTTTACAATGGTCTGCCTATTTTGATATTGATGAAACTAAGCAACAGTGTTGCTCAATAGCAGCTGAGCTTACAAATGCAGAAGTATTTAAAAGAAGTAATGCACTGTTTGATGGCTGTGTCATCAAAAGGAAGCTACAGAACTAAAATGAGACGATGCCAAAAACCTTGAAGTGTTAGCCTACCCCACACAGAATAACACATTGGCTTAAATCCTGTTGTGTAGCTAAGTTGAAGTTGTGTAAGCCACTGTGAAATTTGCAAAAAGGCAAAAGTCTTATCCAGGAAGAAGTTCTGCAGAAGACGTTGTGTGGTCAATTGCAGTTTATTGTGCAATTTGTTACACAATCAAATGTCTGGACTGCCTGGTTGTAACTTCCTGTGAATTTCCACAAGCATAACTTTACACTATGCCAAACGCTGTATGAGTTTAGTCATTGAACTGCTGCAAATTCTTAGGACCACCTCCAAAAAGCAGAGATAGGGATGCACTGCATATTTAGAGCAGTTTGCCACCCTTTTAACTGCCATGGCTCCTTCCTAGGGAATGCTGGGATTTGTCATTTGATGACATTCTTAGAAATCTTTTCTATAGAGCTTTAATCCAATTCCTTAAATTAAAGCTGAAACATCTATGTACAACACTCATGGTTCCACAGTGTAGTGCCAAAAGTGGTTTCAAACTGCTTTGAAAGTGCAGTGTGATTATTCATGAAGCTCTTTAAATTTGTTAGCCTGATGCTGGGAGATCCTATTATAATCTGTAACATTTTGTTCCAAAAGGGAAGCACAGAATATGCATTTGTTTTCTTCATTAAGGATATTCTATGAGTATTCAACCCAGAGTTGTGAATGTTAAACATGCTGAGAATTAGGCAAACAGTGGTGTTAATTGCATATGGATAAACTAGCACAGAATATTACTGTAAATGGCAGGCTTTGTTTTGTGTTTGTTTTAATGATCTCAACATCAGTGAAGAGAATCCATTAGAAATAATTAATGCTCTAGTCTATTGACCAGGGGATTATAGAACATACTAGCAATTCCTACTCATTGGGCATTTTCTTATAATAAACTCAAAGTACCTGAAAACAAAGTAATAATGAGTACATTATTGTCTTTTAAAAGTTTGTATTTTAAAATGTAATGTATTTAGATATCAAAATATTTCAGAAATCAAGGGCACAATCCACTATGCACTACTAATGTGCATCCTCTGTTCTTTTCAAAGGGGGTTCACTTCTGATTCCTATAAAGGGCCCATCTGAATAATGGAGACTGGGCTGCATTTGTTGTTTGGAATCAAAGGAAACAACCCATATTGATTTGTTCCACACTTTGACTAAAGTTGATTATGTAGCGTACAGATACTAAGGCAATGTTCATTTTAACCCCATTTATTTTTTTCTTTCCAAAGGGAAGCTCCGGTTCCCGACCTGGTTCCCGGTCTGGCTCTCCCATTGCTAGGCGCTGAAGCTCTATGATGTCACTGAAGGGCTACGTTCTCTGCTTCATAACATAGCTGCCTTAAAGATCTAATAACAAATTGCAGATTCCGTAGATAGAAACACAATCTATTTGTTAAAGTCAGTTGAGTTATGCATGCAGTAGTACACAAAATTGTATTGGCATATGCTGACCAACAGTGGAACAAAAGCAAGCAAACAACAACAACAAAAGACCCCAAACTTATAGTGTAGCTTTTACTTGCTGTCAGCATTATTTTGGGGAAATTAACAGAATTCCCAATATTATCCATTCTTCTTCAAGGTGTTCCCAGACAATATAGGCCCTTAATTTATCAAGCTCATACAACATTAAGCCCCTTTCAGAGTTCTTTTTCACTAAACCTTAAGTAACAACCTAAAACTCATTAAGAGATCTAAATTAACATTACCATTAACCTTTGAGATTTCTGCTGTAAACAAACAATAACAATAATAAAGACATGTGCAGAAGTTGTAAGGACTGTTTATCCAATTTTTTTATTATTTGGTTTTGGTTTTGTCACCATTAGTTCTTTTCTGTACCATTTTTGCTCACAATTTTCATTTTTAATTTTCTTAACTGGATTAGGCAGTCATGGAAAGGTCTATTAAATTGTGAGTTCAAAGTATGTTGATACATGGGAGATGGCAGCTGGTACAGTTCAATGAGACTGAGCAAAGATAAGAAGGAACTTATTCACATCCTAAGGGAACTACTTGTACAAGGCCACTGCTCAGCACACCCCATTGATTAAGAATTAAGAGTAGCTGGGAGAGAGAACATAGGATATCAAACTTGAATTAGACTAATTTTATGACAGAAAATGAGGGATAATCCTAAAGAAAGTGTCATCTTGGGCATGCAAACAGTGGATTGCCCCTGCAGCTCTATATAGGTACTTGCTGCACAGTTAAGTTCTTCTGCAGCTTAAATAAACAAGTCAAGTCTAATTTCTAAATGACAGAAAGCCCTTTGGTAAGGAAGTTTTAGATAGTAACTGCACACATGATTTTAGCACCTCTAGCTGTTAATGCAGCAGAGTTAAACACACAGTGCAGCAGAGCAAACTACCCTGTTGCATTGTAGGTAACAAATATTAAAACTAACGAACTAGAGGTAGGTATTAAGAGTTCACACACTAAGATATGCACATGTGGATATGGGTCTACCAATCTACATGAAGAAAAATGCTCTTCTGAATTGCACTGGTTTAGCATATTCAACCTATCCTGTCTCTAAATGACATTTGATTATGCAATGTTTTATTTCAGCTCATATGTTACAGACTAAGTTGGCACCTGCTTTTAGCTAGTTAAAGAATATCCAGCATTATCGATGTTAATGCCAACTGATATATAGACATTGTTGTTGTTGTTCTTAATGATAGATTGCTTATTCTGCCATAGGTTTTGACATTCTTAATATGCACCAATGAAAGATGAGAGGATGGAAAAATAAACTAAACAGAGTACCAAAACTGTCAAGCACACACACCTGTTACATCTTCTTTCAAAATGTTGTTGGCTATGTGTACTTTTCTATGTGTAGCCTCATCCAGTTGTGTAAATCACAACATAATAGTGAGTTTCATTTAAGTGTATTGTTCTTTAAAGTGTATCAATACAACTCCTAAAAATCAATATTGAAATAAAATACTCAACTTTTAATGAAATGTGGATTTTTTAAAAAAGGTTTTGTATAAAGGTTTAAGTCAGATTGTACAAACCATAGACTAAGTAACTCCAGTGGATTAAAATATATCTGAATTTAATGATCAACCTTCAGAACATTTTATATATCTTATGTAAGGAACTGAGAGCTACAAATTTGGGTAACATTACTTGCTATAGAACATTTTATACATCTTTGGAATAGTAAATCTGCTAACATTTAAAGTGTAAAATGTTTACCATGTAAGGGGTGTGCTGCCAAGGAAGTATGCTTAGGGCTGGAATGTGAGAAGTAATCAATTTTCCCCCATTAAATTACAGCTGTCAAAAAAATATTATTGCCAATATGTATCAGTGCAAATTACTCATACCCATTTTTTCAGGATGAGAGCATTTGAACAGCTTTCTTTCCGCTACTTTAGAAGTTGCAAAGTTGATGCCATATAAAAAATCCAATACTATCTACTTTCTACTATCTACTTTCTACTACTTTCTACTATCTACTTTCAAGCCCTAAATCCTTCAGATGAACATTCTAGCTAATTAATGCTCAATTCTAGCTCTGTTCACTAAGGATCTTCTGTCCTGGAGAGAAGGTTTTCCTTGTTGCCTTCTCCTTGATGTGCCAGTGAGTGTGAAGAAGAAGAAAGATATAATAATAATCTTAGAACTGCAGGGCTGGAAGGGACCCTACGGATCATCAAGTCAATAATTTCAGTTTCTCAAAGCATTATTTAATTATATAAGCCCCTATCTGCATATATGAGAACTATGCACAGGATACCAAACTTTTTATGGTTTTACATTACTTACTAGATTTCCAATGCATTTAATCTGATCTCTCACTTCATAAATTGTTTTTGGCTAAGCAATCTCATTATTTCAACACTCATCCTGACCAGATATTCTGTCATGCATTTAAATGCTAAAGCCCAGCAAAGTGATACTCTGAGAACATAGGCCACCAAGCTGTATTGGTTCTTCTTCTGAAAAATATATTCAGCTGACAAAATATGAGATACACACCGTCTTTCATACTGATGACTGTACGTGTGATTGAAAGCTATGAAATATACCAAGCACTTGAGATAAGTGATTAGTACAATGGCTCACACATTATTGTTCAGTGATGACTGCAAACAGCATCTAATATGTCTAATCGACTTTGTTTGGTGACTGTAATAAACAGCTGCAAGAGATGCAGTGAAATATCTACATCCTTATGAAAACAAACTAACTCGACCATATCATTATATGTGAAATAGCACTGAAACAATGTCAATTCATTTTAAAATAGTCCATTTTCAACTACACCTTTGTTGGGGAAAAAATTCCTGTCTTTTAAAAGTCACAGCTACCTCTTCTTTATGCATGAAGATATAATACAAAGAACTAAAATCATATTCTTCTCATACATTCTTTACTTTCCTTTACATTATACTATTTAAATACTATAATAAGCATTTAATTCTAAAACCAAATCTCTGTCCTATTAAGTGGAAAGACCAGCCTTCCCATGATGTGAAAGCATTTAAAAGGCATTCAGGCTTAGAACTGTGACAATATTGCACTATGTATCCAGGTAGCATACCTGAAATCAGTACAGTACAAGACATCAATCAGATAAAACACTGTTGCCCTGCTACTATGTTATAGTATAGAAACTCCACAGATGAATACAAAGCAAAATACAGTGGGTAGAAGTATCTACTGTGGGACTCTGTAACATGGACAGATTATTGAGGAAGAAGCAATTTATAAGCTGAAGCATTCTAGAAAGAAAGGCCTATTGACCTTTCCATCCATTCAATCATTAAGTATATCAACAACTTTGTTGAAAGTCTCAAAGGCCAATGAAGTTATTAAAACTTTCACTGAGGAAGTCTTGGGAGCCAAAATCTTGATCCAACCATGCACCCACTTTTCTCAAGCAAGCAAGCAAATATCAGAATACATATGTATCCTATGTCCCCTGCACCAGAAATGAAGAGAAGTTGGCTCTCTATATTCTCAGAATTCATTACCATTGGGACATCTAGGAGTTGTGGGTCAAAACTCTGCAGGGACAGCATTTCACCACCGTTTCTCTGCAGTACATCCCAACACTCTTCATCACACTTGAAGTGTTCCATGAGAAAAACTGTCTCAGATTCTAAAAACTGAATAAAAGTAACTACAGTGGTGCCTCGCAAGACGGGTGCTCCATTTAACAACGAATCCGCATTAAGATGAGGTTTTTGCAATTGCAAAAGCGATCACAAAACAACATTTTGAATGGGGGAATTTCGCTGCGCAAAGATCGGTTCCCTGTTTCGGGAACCAATTTTTGCTTCCCGGCGATCAAAACAACTGATCGTTGGGTTTTCAAAATGGCCGCCAGGTGCTCAAAATGGCTCCCCGCTGTGTTTAGGAGCCATTTTTCGCTGCACAGGCACCCGAAAATGGCCACCCCTATGGAGGATCTTCGCTGGACGGTGAGTTCTTAGCCGATTGGAACGCATTAACCAGGTTTAATGTGTTTCAATGGCTTTTTTTATTTTCGCTTTACGACGTCTTCGTTCTACAGCGATATCGCTGGAACAAATTAATGTCGTAATGCGAGGCACCACTGTACTGTGTAGCTTAATATTTATAGGACAAATTCTAAAATACCAAACAACAAATAGTCAAGTATGGAAATTGTGAAATGTAAATGGATAAGGGGGAAATTAGCCCAATCCAAGGTATAGTCATAAGAATCTGTCACTGGACTTGGAAAAGGAGATCACCTTCCACAGATCATCACAAGAAACTAGTACTGAGACAGCAGGAAAGCCAAGTCACCAATTCCTCTCTTTTCCTTGTAGAAGCACTCCTTTTAGACCTCTGGGGCAAGCCAGGAATTACTGGAATTCTACCCTCTGGAATTACTAACCCTCTCATTTATCTGCTCTTCTGGGTTGATGTTGGTACCCCACAATCCTGATTTTCATTCCTTCATGTGAAAGTTGAAAAGGCTGAAAAAGAAAAACTGAGGGCAACTGGTTCAGCAAGTTCATATCCTGCCTTTCCTCTGAAGGAGGCACAGTGAGACATAACATTTAACTGCCCATTCCCCTCTCCCACACACACTAGGCCAAGATTGCCCATTGCTTCCCAGCAGGCCATGAAGGAATATCCTTCCATCCTCCTCAATTTCAAATCTGTTGCCTCTTTAGGAAGAAATACAACTTTTATATGTACACACGTATATTCTAAGACTTACCTATGCATGCTTTACGGCAGTGCTGTTTTTCTAGCATAAGGTAACTTGTAGCACTGCCAACCTCCTAACCTATTCCTGAACCCAATTTCTGCACCAAATCAGTTCTTAATTTCTGCCTTGCAACTGTTTCAATCTAAATTTCTGCTAAATGAGAAAGAGCTAGCAAGCATGTTTTAAAAATAAAATCTACTAATTATAATTTTTATCCCCCAAAACATGGGATGTTGAAAATGTGTGGGGTGCTAGTTCTCAAACTGGAGGGTGTACCCCTCCACTAGGGCTTAAGCACATTCCAATGGAATATGCAGTGGTCTTCAGAAAAGCATCCTGAAGACATGTGGGTGTCTCCTTCTGCCTCTTGTCCCTTTTGCTGTGCCCTTCACCAAGCCAAGAAAACTCTAGGTGGATCGCCAGACAAGCAACTTAAAGTAAAGTGGTAACAGCTGTTGGACAGCAAAAGCTTGTGGCAGCCCTGGCTGCATGTCGCTTTCTCTCTCCTGCACACATGGTACCCACGACTACTGCAAGTGAGTGAAATGCAAATAGGAAAAAAAATGAGAGAACCACATTTTATTAACTTTTCATAGCAACACAACCCATTTCTGATTCTTTTGCATCTAAACTATTCTTAGTACATTTTTGTTTACTTTTATTTTTCAATTATATATTTAAAATTTAGGGGTTGGCAATCAATGGTAAAGAAAATATGACTGTTGTGGGGTTTATAAATAACCAAAAAGGGGGGCCGGGGGATGATGCCAAGCATGCGGATCAGTTGAACCGATAGCTTCTTTATCACCTGCAGCAAAATGGACAGCTTTGTTTCTTCCTTTTTGTCCGATTTTGAAGGTTTTATAGAGATGAGGAAATTCTCCCAACTTCTACTTCAAATTTTGTCTGGCTTCTACCTTTTACATAAAATAAATAAATTACCTGATCAAAGGTGCCCTAAAACCATGCTGGTACTTAACATGAATGTTCCTTGTTCAACTGTGTAGAAAATATACTGTCGGGAAGGGCACAAAGCAGTCTGCAAGATCTGTCGTTCTGGCACCCTTAAGTCCCACTTTTCTTAATGAAAAAAGTGGGGAAGGAATCATGCTTTGAAAGGTGTGATTCACTTTCAGGATGAAGCATACAACCTCCATGTTCACTCTTCTAGTCATTCAGGAGAGAACTAGGAGCAGAAAATATAGCCCTTCAGATGTTTCTGGACCAAAGCTCCCATCAGATCTAGCTAGCAGAGGAAATCTTGGAGCTGCAGTGCAGCAGCATGTGAAAGGTTGCATGCCCCCCCCCCCCCCGTATTGGAGCTGAAGAAGCAATACAACAGTCTGGACTCAATTCAGGGATGTTTTCTTGCATTTTGTACCATTTGCTTTCCAAAATAAACTTCTGTGGAGAAATTAGTATCTATTCTGCAATGTTCAATATGCCTGGGCAGATCATTTTATTTCTTGTTTTAACATATTTCACTTTCTTCAACACAGTATTTATCCCCGATATATATGCTTAGCAGCAAAACAGGAGAAACAAATTCCTGCAGACATGTTATGCTAATTCTGATGTATAGTGCCCCTTTTCAAATGTACTAGGTATAGAGTACTCAGGAATTGTTTGCCGTTCCCTTCTTCTGGGGATAGCCTGGGACCATGTAGTTTACCCAAGGCTACACAGGCTAGCATTTCTCCTGGGACTCACACTTTGTTGTTTAGTCATTAAGTCGTGTCTGGCTCTTCGTGACCCCACGGACCAGAGCACGCCAGGCCCTCCTGTCTTCCACTGCCTCCCAGAGTTGGGTCAAATTCATGTTGGTAGCTTCAATTACACTGTCCAACCATCTCATCCTCTGTCGTCCCCTTCTCCTCTTGCCTTCACTTTCCCAACATCAGGGGCTTTTCCAGAGAGTCTTCTCATTAGATGGCCAAAGTATTGGAGCCTCAGCTTCAGGATCTGTCCTCCCAGTGAGCACTCAGGGTTGATTTCCTTCAAAAGGGATAGGTTTGTTCTTTTTGCAGTCTAGGGGACTCTCAAGAGTTGCCTCCAGCACCACAATTCAAAAGCATCAATTCTTCGGTGGTCAGCCTTCTTTATGGTCCAGCTCTCACTTCCATACATTGCTACTGGAAAAACCTTAGCTTTGACTATGTGGACCTTTGTCGGCAAGGTGATGTCTCTGCTTTTTAAGATGCTGTCTAGGTTTGTCATCGCTTTCCTCCCAAGAAGCAGGCGTCTTTTATTTTCATGGTTGCTCTCACCATCTGCAGTGATCATGGAGCCCAAGAAAGTAAAATCTGTCACTGCTTCCATATCTTCTCCTTCTATCAGGAGGTGATGGGACCAGTGGCTGTGATCTTAGGTTTTTTGTTTGTTTGTTTGTTTGATGTTGAGCTTCAGACCATTTTTGGCACTCTCCTCTTTCACCCTCATTAAGAGGTTCTTTAATTCCTCCTCACTTTCTGCCATCAGAGTGGCATCATCTGCATATCTGAGGTTGTTGATATTTCTTCCGGCAATCTTAATTCCCATTTAGGATTCATCCAGCCCCGCCTTTCACATGATGTATTCTGCATATGTTAAATACGCAGGGAGACAATATACAGCCTTGTCGTACTCCTTTCCCAATTTTGAACCAATCAGTTGTCCCATATTCAGTTTTAACTGTTGCTTCCTGTCCCACATATAGATTTTTCAGGAGACAGATATAGTGGTCAGGCACTCCCATTTCTTTTAAGAACTTGCCATAGTTTGTTGTGGTCCACACAGTCAAAGGCTTTTGCATAGCCAATGAAGCAGAAGTAGATATTTTTCTGGAACTCTCTGGCTTTCTCCATAATCCAGCTCATGTTAGCAATTTGGTCTCAAGTTCCTCTGCCCCTTCAAAATCCAACTTGTACTTCTTGGAGTTCTCGGTCCACATACCGCTGAAGCCTACCTTGGAGGATTTTGAGCATAACCTTGCTAGCGTGTGAAATGAGTGCAATTCTATGGTAGTTGGAGCATTCCTTGGCACTGCCCTTCTTTGGGATTGAGATGTAAATTGATCTTTTCCAATCCTCTGGCCACTGCTGAGTTTTCCAAACTTGCTGGCATATTGAGTGTCGCACCTTAACAGCTTCATCTTTTAAGATTTTAAATAGTTCAACTGGAATGCCATCCCCTCCACTGGCCTTGTTGTTAGCCATGCTTTTTTAGGGCCAATTGACTTCACTCTCCAGGATGTCTGGCTCAAGGTCAGCAACCACACTATCTGGGTTGTCTGGGACATCCAGATCTTTCTGATATAATGCCTCTTTGTATTCTTGCCAACTCTTCTTGATGTCTTCTCCTTCTGTGAGGCCCCTACCATTTTTGTCCTTCATCATGTCCATCTTTGCACAAAAGGTTCCTTTAATATCTCCAATTTTCTTGTACAGATCTCTGGTTTTTCTCTTTCAATTATTTTCCTCTATATCTTTGCATTGTTCATTTAAGAAGGCCCTCTTGTCTCTCCTTGCTATTCTTTGGAAGTCTGCATTCAATTTTCTGTAGCTTTCCCTATCTCTGTTGCATTTTGTTTCCCTTCTCTTCTCTGCTATTTGTAAGGCCTCGTTGGACAGCTACTTTGCTTTCTTGCATTTCCTTTTCTTCGGGATGGTTTTTGTTGCTGCCTCCTGTACAACGTTACGAGCCTCCATCCATAGTTCTTCAAGCACTGTCCACCAAATCGAGTTCCTTAAATCTGTTCTTCACTTCCACTATGTATTCATAAAGGACTTGGTTTAGATTATACCTGACTGGCCCAATGGTTTTTCCTACTTTCTTCAGTTTAAGCTTGAATTTTGCTGTAAGAAGCAGATGATCAGAGCCACAATCAGCTCCAGGTCTTGACTGTATAGAGCTTCTCCATCTTTGGCTGCAGAGAACATAATCAATCTGATTTCAGTAGTGCTCATCTGGTGATGTCCATGTGTAGAGTCGCCTCTTGTGTTGTTGTAAAAGAGTGTTTGTGATGACCAGCTTGTTCTCTTGACAAAACTCTATTAGTCTTTGCCCAGCTTCGTTTTGAACTCCAAGGCCAAACTTACCTGTTGTTCCTTTTATCTCTTGACTCCTTACTTTAGCATTCCAATCCCCTAGAATGAGAAGAACATCTTTCTTTGGTGTCAGTTCTAGAAGGTGTTGTAAGTCTTCATAGAATTAGTCAATTTCAGCCTCTTCAGCATTGGTGGTTGGTGCGTAAACTTGGATTACTGTGATGTTGAAAGGTCAGCTTTTGATTCATATTGAAATCATTCTATCATTTTTGAGATTGTATTCCAGTACAGCATTTCCCACTCTTTTGTTGACCATGAGGCTACTCCATTTCTTCTACGGGATTCTTGCCCACAAAATTAGATATGGCAATCGTCTGAATTGAATTCGCCCATTCCCATCCATTTTAGTTCACTGAGGCTCAGGATGTCAATGTTTATTCTTGCCATCTCCTGTTTGACCACATCCAGCTTACCAAGGTTCATAGATCTTACATTCCAGGTTCCTCTGCAGTTGGTTTTTTTTTTTTTTTTGCATTATCGGACTTTCCTTTCACTTCCACGCACGTCCGCAGCTGAGCATCCTTTCGGCTTTGGCCCAACCACTTCATTAGCTCTGGAGCTACTTGTACTTGTCCTCTGCTCTTCCTCAGTAGCATGTTGGACACCTTCGAATCTGACGGGCTCATCTTCCGGTGTCATATCTTTTAGCCTTTTGTTTCTATTTATAGAAATTTCTTGGCAAAGATACTGGAGTAGCTTGCCAGTTCATGCTCCAGGTTGATCGCGTTTAGTCAGAACTCTCCACTATGACCAGTCCGTCCTGGGTGTCCCTGCACAGCATAGCCCATCGCTTCTCTGAATTACTCAAGACCCTTCACCACGACAAGGCAACAATCTGTGAAGGGCAATCAAATTTCCAACTTTTGGCTCCACAATCTGTAACTTAACTCAGCCAAGCTCATGTGAATTTAAAATGGGAAACTGCACATATAAAATATTTATTTGCTTTTAATCACAGTTTTGCAAATAACTACTTGTAGATATAAACTGTACATTTGTACTGACTGAATTTACTGTTGCAAACTGCCCAGAGAATACCATGTACTGTGGGGCAGTATATGAGAGAGAGACTTGTTTTGCTTTAACACATTAAGAACACAAAAACAGTTGTAAGGTATAAAACAACTGTGGGTTGGGATTAGAAGAGAACCCTTAGTTGAGTGTTTCAGAACAATCATGATGCACAAAGCTCTCTAAAACATCTCTCTGCCCACCCCAATTTGAACTATTAAATCTAGGAATTAAAATTACCTACCTGTATCACTGAGAACATCAATCACAGAGGCCTTAACCAACCATGCTGTGGTAGAAATGTATACTCTTCCTCCCATGGCATTAGATGAGGCAGCCTAATAATCCAAAGGTAGATTTGCACGTGATGTTTATTAGAGTCCTTGGCATTTGTGCCACAATTCTTCAGTATGATGGGAAAGTTTACAACAGAAGGAACAAAAAACCGCACTCTGGAATAAAGTGTTAACCTTTTGAATGAGGCCAGAGTTCTGTTTAAGAATTAATTTGTTTTAAAAAACACAGTGCTGGTCCTTGACTGACAATGCTTTATTCTTCTGATACCCTGCATGTAGATGAATTGTCTCTTTGAAGGACACACTGAATGAAAGCCTTAGCACTATCTTGAGTGGTTGGAAGAGATTTTAGAATTAACTATTGAACAATATGGTTGCCAGGATGGCAATTTCTGCAATGTTGGGGGGTGTCAAAATTGCTGGATGATTGTAAAGGATGATTGTAAAGATTTGCCGTAGTCCTCCCCTATCTAAAGCGGAGATGTCTGATCTACTCAAATATCTATACAACAATAAGGCTCTGAAAACATCAGAGCTAATTTCAGAAACTAACTAGCAGCAGGCTCGGTTAGTTTTTAGAAGGGAAACCACCAAGGAATACCTTCCTGAAAGAAATCCTATGTTTCTTAAAGGAAGGGTAGGGTTTCTAAGAGGGACTCTGTACCTGAGCCAGGTCTATTTGATCTAAAATTTCCCATATGAAAGGAAGACCTCTGAGAATGAAAGTGAAAGCAGCTTATGATTTTGGCACTATTACAGTTGTCTGCAAGACATTCCTATGCCTATTCTTCCAATAAAGATGGAACATTGTGGAAAAGATTGAATTTAGACAAGCCTGGATAATGTGTCCATGTTGCACCAATTGTGAGTTTGGCTATGTTGTTAATTGCTATTGCATCTGTGATGCTGAAGGAAAGCCTTGAGACTATTAGAATGGCTGGGCTTAGGTCATTGTAGTTCTCCTACTCAGATTACAGAGGTTAAAAAATGAAGCATTCTGTGGAAGTTCTGATTGCCAGAGCTGAATCTTCGCAGTGGTTCTATAAGGCGATACCAATCTTCAGTCAATTTCCTACAGTGCGTTTGAGCATGATTCTCCTCAGTTCAAAGGATAACTTACTTAAGACAGTAACAGAGATGTCTACCAGTTGATCTTTAAGGCCATCCACAGATGACAAAAGTGTGTTATCTTCCCCACTGTTGAGAGTCTGGTCATTCTGGGGTGCTCTGGACTCAGGAAAAACTGCCATACCCTTTGAAGGAAATGAAAATGGCTCTTAACTAGGCCACTGCAGACTTACTGTAATGTAGTGATAGACTGGGAAGTAACTAGTGAGAGGTCATTTTCATTTAAAATATATATGATCTGAGGACCCCTCTCTTTGATCTTTGTCTGAACTGAAATGACATCAAGTTGCAGACGGACTGTACCACAAAGCACTGGGTAACCTGATTCAATGTCTATAGGGTGGCAATTGTGGCACTGCTCAAGTGTATTGAAGGGCCTGATGTCAGGCTGACTTGAAATCAAAAGCCTAAGGCTCAGATAATTCTGCATCACGTCTTTCAGAGGAATGGTGTGGGCATTAAGAATGCTTGGATTTCTCAGATTCTTTTTCTCTTTTCAGAAACAGAATGGGGGAGAGCAGGGCACAGATAGAAATGGGGTTGAGGAGAAGGAAATCTAGTCTCTTTCAGGAGCACTTTTCCTCTTTTTGCAGTGGAACTGCATTACATTTTGGGTTTCCTTCCTCCTAAAAGCTAAACTAATCTAGGAGCTGGTGTAGCTTGGGGCGGGCAGTACCCCATACTAGGTTGGGAAAAGTGCACAGAAGTTTTAAAAACTGCATCAGAGGTGCTGCATAAGTTTATGTCTGTTGCTGAATGGGAGATTTTTAGAGGATTTTTATTGCCCTCTACTGCTATCTTGTGGTGAAAGAAAGCAATACTTTTAGTTTGCAAAGGTGCTCCTATAATTCCCCTATTCTGCTGTGTTTGAACTCTTTATGAGCTTGATACTCATCAGTTTACTCTGTCATATACAGAAGGCAGAAAAAGACTCAGAGATATCAGTATCAGCTCCAGTTGTACTAGGTGTGCCACAGAGCAAGGAGTTAGTTTTCTAGAGCCCTTCTAAGTTGCACAGACTGCTCTGTGCAGGCACAGAACTCATTCTGGTAAAGAAGAAAATGAGAATTAACTAATTCCAAATCATTATATAAAACATGGTATTTTTAAGAAAAAATAAATACTTAAATTTAGCTTCTTGCTCCTTTACATACAGAACACACTTTAGATTCTTAAAACTAATGTCTTCAAGTGAGAAATTGAAACATGTTGTAAATCTAAATCTGTACGCATTTCACATCATTTCACTTCACAAAACAAGCTTGCATTTTTCTGTTGACAAAAATCTAGATACTGTACTGTTTGGTATCAAGTGACTTGAAAACACTTTGAACTGTATAAATAACAGTAGCACTAGTAGCTTATTGAGCTTCTGCTAAGTTAATAGCAGAGTAATATGGGATCATATTGCTTGTATTAACATTGCCATTATGCAACTAGTGACCTTCACAAATAACTCTTCTTCTGTTTCTTCAGTTAACAACATGTGTGCAGTGACATGATCTTGCATTACTGTGCTGGTAGGACATTATGTTCAGAAGAAACTGAATTAAGATACTGGAATAGGGATTAAGAACATTAATGAAACAAGCAACACGATCTTATCAAATCTTGTACTAGAGACTGCTGTGCAGTACAAACAACAGGGTGTAACTTAGGGTGACAGGATACCACGGATGGCAAAGTCGACAGAGTCAAGACAAGTGCTCTATTCTATCAGGTCAACCAAATCAGTTAATCTACTCGCCCATTCCTGCCCCCTCATCAATCAACTTCATTTAAAACAATATATCAGACACAAAACCGAGTTTGGAAAAAAATTAATATTATTTAACTCATGTCTGACTTAAATATTTCCACATAACAAAAGTGTTATTTTCAAGTCACCAGCTATATTACGTATATACATATGTACAGAGTTAACAAAACAATCATGAGATGTCATATCAAAAGCAGTGATTTCCCCCCCTTTAGGAAATAGAAAGTACTAGTCTTATAATACACAAAATATAAATTATATGTACAGATAGCATCTTTCTGGAACTGAGAGCAAATAAAAATGAATTATTTCCAGAAAGATATAATATGTCTACATTACAATAAAATGAATCAATACTGATTTCAAAATATTCATCTAAAGTTGAAAACTTTAGGAACATTTCTGGTAACTCATGTTATTATTTACAAAATATACTCATCAGCCACATAGGGGCTTAAATATCTGTATATATACATAGACACATATATATAACATATAAAGAAATTTTAAGATTCGAAGTAAAATTAAGCAAGTTTCTTCTGTCTTTGGAATGTCTAAAACAGAACCTATGCTTTATTCCAGTGTGGGGGGTTGTTTTTTGATATGATTATAGCTTTTTTGAGTAAATGGGACCTTTCAGAACATACTGAAAAGCCTAGGTAGTTGTTAAAAATTTAAAAGCTCTCAGAATGAATGGGAAAAACCCATGAAGTTTTTATTAATATGGGGCTATCTATAAGAAAGACTAGCTTGCATTAGCTAATGCAACCTATGCTGCAGTTCACTTCATTTGGTGAAGCCAATGTACAGTTTTATGGATCTTTCCTTCCACCTTTTACATATGGCTTATGTTTTTCACAGTTATCTAGCTAAAGTTTTATAGCTGAAAGACCTGGAAAAAAATTAAGCATTTTCTTGTTCAATTCAAGGATTCTCCACGGTTATTTTTTTCTTAGCAGTATTGCTGAATTTGAAGCAGAACATGTACAATTGAGAAATAATAACAAACAATAGTCATTAAATAGAGCGAGCATGTTCTACTAGTTAGAAGCACATGGGACTAAACCCAGCATGACATTCATGCTAGTCATGGAACTTCCTACTCTTCTCTGCCTTTCTGCAGCCCTGGAAGCCCCCCAAAAAACAAATTCTAGAGAATTTTACAGCTTCCTAGAGCCGTTTTTTATTTTGCTTTCTAGGATGCAGTGGAAAAGGGAGACTGCTTCCCCTCCCCTTCTCCTTGGTTCCACTGTCTTGCATGCAGACGTCCAGCGCTTGATACAATCCAGGGAGAAAAATGTCAGATATAGCCTGTATTGTGACATCCTACTTCATCCATGAAATTTGCAAATAATTCATTTCCCAATTAATTTGCAAGCAGTATACCCTCATGATTGGCAGAACTTCTATATGGCATACATTCTAATTACCCTTTAATGCTAAGGTCTGGTGTTTGTTTTTAAAGTGAATACACTTAAGGTGAATTCAAAAGACAAACAAGTTCAATGTACCTGAGATAACTGATTGTGGACACTATAGCAAAGTTTATCTGATGGCTCTGCAGTATTCTTACAAGTTTACAAAAGACCATTTAGATATTTCTGTGACATTTAAAAGGTATATTATCTTACTGTTTTGTATAGTATGTTATGTTTCAACAGTAAAAATCCACAGATGACTATTTTTGTAAAGGAAGAAAAAGTTAGTCCTGAAAGCACTTAAAGCTTTCACCTTAGCAGTCATCAAAAAATACTGGCTATACTTGGCCATTCATTTGAAGATTCCTGAACAACCTCCTCCAGGTTCAGTGTGCGATTTATGTCTTCACCTTCCTGTCCTTGATGACTGGTTGATTCTTGTACTGTGCCTAGAGAAATATGCAGGAGAAATAATGCTAAGAAAGGTAGCACAAAATCTGTTGCAAATACTGAAGAATTATCGACCAGACAGGTATAAATAAATAAATTATGAAATACAAAGCACAGTAAGAAAGGCATTAGACTTCTGGGCTTGAAAAGGAATCTACTTCATGTAATCTTTAACGCTAAATGAATATTCCCACTTTGCAATCACTCTGATGCAAATTTGTTTATGTGGTCCACAGCTCTAGCTTGAGAAGTACTCCCTTCTTTCCACAAACAAAGCAAACATATTTACACCAAGGAACAAGAGTGAGTGTTTAATCTATCTTGTCTAATTAAATTGATGGGGAAGCCCTTGAAGGCAAGGGAATTCCATATGTCCATTAGTCTATAAAACATTATTGAAGAACGGAAATAATTTGCACAGCAATCTTAAACTGTAGCTAGAAAACATACCCATTTTTCAACCCAGCTGGTTAACAGAGATTGCTGTATAGCCTTCAGAACTCCTAGGGCCAATAAAGACCAAGAAAAATATTGTGAATGCACTTGGGAGTAGGGAACATGCTGAACATACAGTATTTCTTTATGATATGGCTCCTATGTTCAGCCAGGAAAAACAGTTTTTTCTGCTAGCAAGACACACCAAAGAATGATATTGTGTGGTGTGGTGTGTATGTGTGTGTATATGTATGTGTGTTCTGTGGGGGGGGTTGCACTGTTCTACATGCATACAAATGCAGAGTCTTGACAATTAAATGCCAGTGTAGATCTTAGAACAGAAAATGATCATTTTCTTCATTGGCAAAATGTATAGCATTATGATATTCAAAATACAGTATTCTTGAGCTTATACATCAGAAAAGCCAGTCTTGGAACTATGAAATAAGATTTATCAACAAATGGAATTAACAACATTACATTTTTCAGCCTCAGTATTGCTGTTTTGGTAATACTCTCACATTGCCTGTCTTCAATTAAGAAACGGCTGCAATGGTTACTCAAATGCTTTCTTTGGCATTAAAAAAAACCAGAACAAAGGCATTACTATTCAGCACAAACAGTAATGCACCCAAAATGCACGTGCCCTGACATGCATTATCCACTTTGAACTATCAAAAGTAGGGCAGAGAAACCAGTGGCCCTCCAGGTGCTGACAGAGAACAAACTGATCTTATTTACCCCTTATGAAATCTCTCTCTGATGGAAACTGGAGTCCAATAATATCTGGAAGGCTACAGGTTCCTGAGCTCTAGTCTAGATGCTGACAATTAATTAATACAAAAGTATTTCCAGTTTTCAGTACAATATAAGAAAACGAGAAACCATGAGTTGTGTGAGAACTCTGATCTTACCTAT
Source organism: Pogona vitticeps (assembly GCF_051106095.1). Classification (NCBI taxonomy): domain Eukaryota; kingdom Metazoa; phylum Chordata; class Lepidosauria; order Squamata; family Agamidae; genus Pogona; species Pogona vitticeps. Next base: position 170,848,841 of record NC_135786.1, read on the forward strand.
AGGGGTGGATTAAACTTTCCAGGGCTATATACACAACTTTTAAACTGTTTCCACTATTTATTAAGAGCAAGGTGTGAGTGCGTGCGCGCGCACACTTTTTTATAAGGTGAGGTAACTTGTTATGAATAAATAAAACAAGTTTTGGTATAACAAATATTACATACCAGAATAGCTGTGGGCTCGCTTCATATGAAGCTTCATATTGCTTTTCTGGGTAAAGCCCATTGCACAGTAGTCACATTTATATGGTCTTTCTCCTGTGTGTTTTTTCATATGAACTTGTAGTGCACTCTTCTGGTTAAAAGCTTTCTCGCACAGTGTGCATTGAAATGGCCGTTCTCCTATAATGAAAAGGGAACATTATAAGATTACTTCCAAGATACTATACACTGGAAAGAGAAAAATCCTGTCACATATTCACTACTTTGACATGAAACAGGCCATGAGTACGCAAGAAAGATCTTTCACACTATACACAGTTACTTAAATGCTAACCTCTGAATTATTCCTTTCACGTTACTTCCTGTGCCAGTTCAAAACACATAGTAAAACAAAGTGTGCTATTTGTATACCACCTCATAGCACTTAAAGCACTCTGTGGGTGGTTTACAATTTAATTATGCAAGCTAAAGTTCCTCCCATCCCCTGGTGAGCTGGGTACTCATTTTACTGACCTCGGAAGGATGGAAGGCTGAGTCAGGTTCAAACTCAGGTCATGAGCAGTTTTTGACTGGAGTACTACAGTTTAACTACCATGCCACAATTCTATACAGTGGTGCCTCGCTTGACGAGGATAATCCGTTCCAACAGTTCTCTGTTCAAATTGGAACAAAATCTCTGTAGAACAAAATCCTCGTCAAGCGAAAATAAAAAAACCCATTGAAATGCATTGAAAACCGGTTCAATGCGTTCCAATGGGCTAAATACCTAATCGTCCAGCGAAGATCCTCCATAGGGCGGCCATTTTCCGGTGCCTGTAAAGCGAAAAATGCCTCCTAAAAAAATGCCTCCTAAAAATAGCAGGGAGCCATTTTGAAACCCGACAATCAGCTGTTTTCAGATCTCCGTAATGCGAAGAATCGGTTCCCGAAGCAGGGAACCAATTGTCATAAAGCGGTTTTTGGCCATTAAAACATCGTTTTGCAATTGCAAAAACCTCACCGTCAAGCGGATTCGTCGTTTAACAAGGTAATCATTAAGCAAGGCACCACTGTATAGTATATATACTCTATCTATCTGAAGAAGGGAGGGAGATGTTTGAAAGCTCTATTGTTAAGCAAACAGGTTAGGTGAAACTGATTGGAAAGCACTAAATGGCAATTAAGGGTGGCTGCTGTTCATAGTCAGTTCATGGCTGCTGACTGAACATTCCTATCTCCTGATGCCTGTTACTAGAACAATTTTGCAGAAAGGAACTATGTGCTTACATGGTTCTGGTTGTTGCTTCAATAACTGCTTTCTTCTGGTAAAAATTCTGGTTGTGAATTCCCATCCACCACAGAATAAAAAGGAACAGGAAACAGTGGTAGAAGAGCTTAAAAAACTGAACAGTGACTGAGGCCTAAATTTTACATATCTGCATCTTCTAGTAGCTGCACATAAACTGTATCATAAAGAATCTTTGGAATCTCTATTGCACTATGGGACTGAAACAATGATCTTCTGGATGCCAACCTGAAGTTTCAGGTGCGAAATCTTGGGTGTGCTTTTGGACCTGGCTCTCTCAATGGAAAACCAGATTTCAGCTGTGGCCAGGTCTGCCTTTTACCATCTGAGGCAGATCACACACCTTTACCCCTATCTTGATGGTAAGTCCCTAATAGCACTGGTCCATGCACTTGTAATCTCGAGAATAGACTACTGTGACAGTCTCTACATTAGGCTGCCTTTGAAGGTGGTTTGGAAGCTGCAGCAAGTGCAGAATGCAGCGGCCAGGTCGGTTTCTCGAACATCCCAATTTGCTCATATTTCATCTGTCCTGGTGTGTCTAATTGGCTGCCTATATTCTTCTGGGCCAAGTTCAATGTGCTTTTGTTAACATTTAAAGCTCTCAATGGTTTAGGGCCTTACTACCTGTCTCTCCCTCAAAACGTCTACCCGTCCCTCCCATACCTCATATACTGGGAGGTCGCAGGTGGTGACCAATCCCAAGGGAGGCTTGAAAATCTGCCTCCTGAAACTGGGCCTTCTTGGTGGTCACTCCATTACTTTGGAACTTGCTCCCACCTGATGTACAATTAGCCACTTCCCTCTTTGGTTTCAGGAGACAAGTTATAAAACCTAGCTTTTCTCACAAACCTTCCCTGCCCTGTTTTCACCTGTATTTAATATACCGTATTTTTTGCACCATAAGACACACTTTTTTCCCACAAAACGGGGGGGTGGAAAGTCTGTGCGTCTTATGGAGCGAAGAAAACAGATTATATTTTCCTGTTTTCTTCTCCTAAAAAAATGGTGCATCTTATGGAAAGGTGCGTCTTATGGAGCGAAAAATACGGTACTTAATATTTTAATCTATTTTAACTAGGTATTTTATTCTTTTATTACAATGTTTCCCCAAAAATAAGACAAGGTTTTATACAAGTATGCATTTTTGCTCCAAAAAAAAACGCATTACGGCTTATTTTCAGGGATGTCTTATTTTTTTGATGTACAACAATCTACATTTATTCAAATACAGTCATGTCATCTTCTTCTGGTTGCTGCACAATGGTGGAGGGCAGGGTTTCACTTAACTGGGACTTATTTTGGGGGTAGGACTTATATTACGAGCATCCTGAAAAATCATACTAGGGCTTATTTTCAGGGAAACAGAGTATTACATCACATGTTTATTGATTATGTGGGTGTTACTGGGGTTGCTTTTGTTATTCTGATTTGCCTGCCACCCTAAGTAGTGGCTCTGCCACTAATTAGGCAGGATAAAAACAAAATAAATCATAGAGCTTTGCAATGCACTTCCAATCAACAATGTAAGATCTATATAATTTGTTTCAAAAACTGTACTAGAGCTGCAGTTTAATGTTAGTCCCTTACACTACTAACTTATTACCTGTGTGAATGCGGCTATGTCTTTCCAGTTGACTTGGCTTCGCAAAAGCTTTTTCACAAGTATCACATTTAAATACTCTTGGTTTCTGAGAACTTAGTGATGGTCCAGCTTGATGTGTCTGTGTATGCTCCTAAAGAAAACATAAAATGCATATTTTACACACTTGGTATTATGCATAGAACACACAGACATACAAAAGATATGAGGGTAGCAGCAGCCACATTCAGTTTAGGTTGGGAGGATTTTGATATACACACTCTTTAAGAAAATATATTTTTCAAGACATTGAACAGTAAAAAAATAAAAAGTATAACCCATTTATAGCTCCTCTTCTTTAGCAAAAAAAAAAAAAAAAAAAAAAAAAAAAAAAAGCTGAAAAGCAAAGCAGCTGACCAGATTTTAGACTTCAAAAGGGAAGAAACCAACACTCAGATAATTTGGGGAAAGTCAGTTGGCCAGTTCAGATGTAACTTGTTTCCATTACACCTAAACCAACCATGGACTACAATGAAAGTGTATTTCTTCCTCTGCACTCACAAAATGAAATAATGCAAATATAAGCAATATATAGAATTCAACTACTGAAATACAGTTTGCATTCTCTGTGTTGCTTATATTTTAAAAAGAGAACTAGTTTAAAGCAAGACTATTATATACAAATTACTGTATCTGATCTTGTTTCCATAGTAACCCCCAAAATCATTTTTTTTAATTTAGGCATCTGGTTCGAACTGCTGACATCTGGCTAATGGATAAGGTTTTTCTTCCATTCTGCAGTCCTAGGAGTGGCATTTGAAGCAAAGTATCCTTTAGAGCAGGGGTCGTCAACCCCCGGTCCGCAGCCCTCCTCTTTCTCCTCCTTTTCGTTGCCAAAACAAAGACATACAACCCTGCCCCGCTTGGTTTCCTGGAGAAAAAAGCCCGCCTGCCGGTCCAACGGAGAAGCCAGAAAGGGGGGAGAGAGATGGAGCAACTTTGCAACCCTTGCCTCCCGGAGGCAGCGCTTCCTCCGAACACCCAACCAACCTGTCTCTGCGTCTTCTCCGTTGGACCGGTGGGCAGGGACTCCTTTCCCTTTCCCTCAGGAGCTTCCATCACGCCTGACCTCGCCTACCCCGGGCTCCTTCTGTGCAACTCTTTAAGTCTAGGTGAAAGAAAAAAGGGGGGACGGTTGATCCGTCCATCCTCTTCGTCCACCCCCTCCCTGACTCAACCAGCCCTCCCTTTTTGAGCGGGGCAGGGAGAGGATCTTTTAAGGCGGCTTTTTCCATGAGAAGGGAGAAAGGTGACAGAAGACGCTCCAATGTGGATAATCTCTGGGCTGGCGTTGCCTCTTTCTCCCCTTCCACCGCGCCTTCCTGGGAGGCCCCGGAAGGCAAGCCGAACTCGGGGGCAGCAGCAGCAAGGAGGCCACCCTCCCGGAACCTCAGAAGTTCTGTGGACAAGCCCGGCCTGGCCCACCTTTCCCACCCGAGAAGAGCCGGCCGGGCAGGAAGCAGCAGGATCGTATGCGCTCCCACCCAGCCGCTCGCCCTGGGTGGGGTGACGCCGAGCCTGGTGGCCAGCCATTGGTGCTTCCCGGGCAAGCAGCCCCGCGGCAGCTTCCCCGCAGGGAAGGGGTACTGCTCTCCTGCAAGGGGTGCTGGGGGAAGGGTTAGCACCATCGCGGCACACCCCTTTGCAAGTGCGACACACCCACCCGTGAGCGCAGGGGTGTCCCACACCCAACTGGTCTGCACACGGAGCCCGCACCCCCCCAAACGGTCCGCGAACTGAAAAAGGTTGAGGACCGCTGCTTTACAGCTAGCAAGCTAACCTACCCTAGGAGTGCATATTTAGCAGAATAATGGGCCACACAGTTTTTCCTCTTAGTACAGTTCTTTTCCTGGGATGCAAGAGATGCAAGCTTTCAGTTGCCCTTAGTCTTCTTACTTAAAGAACACTGATTAGCTACAATGTTGAAAACACTCAGGAGCGTCTTCCTTTCCATTTGCTATTTAACCATTTTAGTGCAGCTGATTGTGCTTGTTAGGCACAGAAGTTCTGGACTATTATTTTTTGGACTCCACCTCCCAAAATTCACCCAGAATGCCCCAGACAAAGTTTTGGGAGAGGAAGTCCAAAACCAGAAATCTACAGACCAGCTCTCCTTAACTTCCCAGGTGACTGCATCCACATGGTGCTAGTTTTAAAAATAAGGTGACTATCTTGCTGCTCCCTGGGAGTTGCAAGGCTATCTGGGAGTTGGAAGGCTTCACAGAAAGGCCAGTCATTCTGACCATTAGGCTCTATAGAAGGTGCCTCCCAAAGAACTAGCCCTCCACTCATAATTTTACTCTTCTTCCCAGTCAAGAGGCACCTTCAAACATACTGAGACAAGTACAATTTCAAAGCCTCCCCTATTTATTATGAAATACAATTATTTTATCATTCAACTTCTAAAATGTATTTTGAAGTTCATAATAGGAACAGCATTTGATTCTAAAAAATAATATCCACTCCGATTAAGCAGATCATCAAAATAAAAAAGGCCTTTTCAAAAGGAGGTAAAGAAGAGGATTGTTTCACTTAGCTAGAACTGTTTCCTTCATTTTCATAATTGTAGTATGTTACTTTTGTCTCATACCTTAAGATGTGTGGCTCTTTTGAATGCTTTACTGCAAATATGACAAACATGGATTCTTTCTTTTCCATGAACTTCTTTACTGTGCTGCATTAGCATGGCAGCTGAAGAAAATGTTTGACTGCATTCAAAACATTGATGCATGCGTGTCTCTTTTTCAGACTGAATGCCTTTAGAAAGACTTGGAGAAACTTCACTCACCTGTAAATTACATAAAAATATACATACAAAGAATTATGGGTAGTAAACTTACCTAAAACCCATGAGATTATTTAATCAGTGTTGTTCTTAGTATGGTGTGATAATGCTTTGAGGGATATATGATGACTGAATGGGTACTAAAATATGCCATGCAACATTTAGTTCAATTCTTCTCTCCATGAGAATATGGGAACATTATAAAGCACTTCAATATTTTGAATAAAGGTAATTATACGAACTCTTTTTTATTTCACATGTGTGTCCCCCAAGGTCTTTAATTTGCAAGCCATATTCATAATATTGGTAAAATGACACAAAATTAAGGACATAATATATTTGCATTGGAGTTTAGAGTTTTTTAAAAATTACCTATATGCTTCTATTCCAGTAGGTAGCAGGGCATTATTCTGCTTTTCAGATGCCCCACAATGGACCAGTAAGGCAGGGCCAATTTGTGCATCATAATAATAGGCTCTCTCCCTAAATAGAACTACCGATTTAAATACTATTAAAGATACAAAAACTGGAGGAACTAATACAGTGGTGCCCCACATAGTGACGATAACCCGTTCTGGAAAAATCGTTGCTATCCGGATTCGTCGCTATGCGAAATAAAAAAGCCCATAGGAATGCATTAAAATGCGTTTAATGTGTTCCTATAGGCTTAAAAACTCACCTTATGCGAAAATCCTCCATTGGGGCGGCCATTTTCGGTGCCTCTAAAGTGAGGCAACACAGCGGGCGGTCATTTTGGAACCGCCGATCAGCTGTGCGAAAATGGGGCCTTTGGGAGGACCGCGGGGGAGCGCTCCCCCACGGTCCTCCCAAAGCCCCAGCTGGCATTTTCGCCCAGCTGATCGGTGGGGCTTCGGGATAATGGGGGAAGTGCTTCCCAGTGATCATTCCGAAGCCCCGCCGATCAGCTGTGCGGAAATGGGGCGTTTGCGATGATCGCTCCCCATAGGGAACATCGCAAAAGCGATCGCAAAATCTTCATCGCTATGTGGATTCGTTGTTAAACAGGGCGCCCGTTAAGCTAGGCACCACTGTACATGATTTAAGAGAAAAAGAAACAAATGGGTTTCCCCTGGGAGTCCCTATCCGAAACCCATATAAATATACTGTAATAAAAGGCCAGAATACCCTCCTGCCACTAATTGAAAGAGTCATATACAGGCAAGACAGTCCTTTTTCTTCTGACAACACGCCAGGATTGCATTCAATTCTTCAGGATTTACTGCATGTATTTTGAGAGCTCTCATTGGGACAATGCCACTGCCATCCTCCTTCCAAAAGCAGGTTTGCTGACAGGTATTTCTGGGGAACATACGTACAAATGAATGAACTGCAACTCTGCAAATTTCATCCCAGGAAAGTGTTCATATAAACAATCCTTAAGTAGTGATCCATTTACAGGTGTTAAAACTCATATGAAAGGCCTCTGACCTGCTTGCTTGTGGTATGCATAATTGTAAACATCTGGAAGAAGTTAATTTCCCAAAATTCCTGCCAATGTGGATGGTACAGCCACCACCACCTCCTTCCCAGTCTCCTAATGCTTACTTAAACAAAATTACAGCTTTCCATAGGCACAATCACAGACTCCATCCAACAGCATGGGAAACATATGTAAAGCAGGGCAACACTGGCTTTTGGTTCCATGGGAAAGCATTTTCTCTTTAGTATTAATGGTCCGTTCTGACAAACATCGTACCTTATTAATAAACACAGATAAGTGCCTAATAAAAAAAACTGCATGCGGCTGCCATCAAGTTGTGCAACTACCTGACTGAAGTGATGGCCACAAAGAATGTTATTAAATTTCCACAGAAGGGAAAAAAGCAGACTCAATATTCAGAGCCATTGAAATCTTGTGAATCACACTGAGATTTCAAGTGGAAATCTCACCACTACAAGGGGACAGAATTTCTCCACTGTAATGGAGAAGAGGTACACTTGTTGTACCCCTAAGATCATAGGCTGTAGACCAGACAAATGCATGCAATAACAAATCTCCCATTCTGTGAGTAATACTTTCTCCCTTCACATACCACTGAAAGTCACACATGGGAAGGGTAGGAAGGAGGATCAGAGAAAGGAAGAAGTGAGACCGTGTATGATTTGCCAAGGTCAGGTTTAAGTAGTGATCCAATCTCAGTCTGTTTACCTTTCAAAATACTGCCCATCTGAAAGTCGGTCGATTTCAACTCCCAGTACAACTGATAATTGGGCCTGCCTTTCTGGTCCCCTTGGAAAACAGAATAAATTCCTGCCACTGTCCAATGGCCAACTTGTCATACTCTGCCCAAATAACAAACTGTGAAACTAGATCAGAAATGAAGGCTAAAAAGCAAATGCTTTCTAGATGTAAGCAAACCTTTGAATACAAAATATTCTTACCTGATAATTTTCCTAAGACTTATGTCTCCATCAATCCATCTTTCTGAGTACTCCCAGTCTGTGAGCAAAGACCAGAGGCAATTCAAGCACTGTAGCTGAAAGCTCCAGGCTTAAACCCTTAAATTTTGTAACAGTTCTTTTGCTAGAGAAGTATTTCCTAAGTCTTCAAAATACTTAACCATAATGGATTTAGACTGGTGTGTGTGTTTGTGTTACAGATATAATCCACGAGAATATGTAATTTACATATAGTATGTATGTGTGAGGAGTGAATTTCGTTGTATGATATACTGTGTATATACTTACAATGACAATAAATTATATTATTATTATTATTATTATTATTATATCTGTATATATTTATGATCACACTATTCTTGTAAGATCAAAGAAAAATGCTGCTTATCATCAATTAATTGAAGGAAATTGAGACTGAAAGAGACATTGACCACAAAAAAAATCATCAGGTAAGATTTTCTAATCTATGTGTAATAATTGTTAATTTTCCTCTGCAGATGCAGAAAAAACCAATAACAAGCAAGGAGAGTAGAGAGTTGCATTGAACAAATTTTAAGGAAAAAAAGAGATAAAATGAAATTGGGAAACAAGCTTAACTGACAATGGAGGTAATTTTCCACTGTTGCAGAAGAATATGAAATTAAGGAATATATTGCAATTAATGAGATCTGATGGAATTGATAATGTATCACACAGGGCAAGCTACAAATGAAGAATGAGGAGAATTAGAAACTGTGGTGATTGATACATTAATTTGTTATATAAATAATATTAGTAGTAAACAAAATGTCTTTAAGCCAATCATAACCAACGAGCCAGCTACAGAGGTGCAACAGGACAATCAAACGGCAGAAAGTTATAACAGGAGAAGGAAACAGAGATAAGCACACCTGATCCACTATTTCAAGCAATGCATCTGGAAAACTATGTTGAACAGAAATAATAAATGACAAAATAAAGTGCAACAAAATGAGATAAATAAAATCAAGATTCAGAGAGTTACCAATAAAGGAGGCAGCCTTTTTTATGTTTAGGAATTTTAAAAAACACTAAAAAAGACAATTGTGGAACTATGAACGGAAAGCGAGGGGGAGAGAGTTCAAACACACAATGTATCAGTTGAACTTAAAGATCATCCAAAGAAGTTGACTGTCATTACATTAGTAAGTTCTGTGCACAAAGGAAGTACTCTTTCAGAACACATACTCTTATGCCTGCTCCCACCAAGATCTACTTGGATCACCCGTGCGAGTCAGGAGGTGAGGCTGAGGAGCCTGACGCCGAGGGAGGGCTGGAGGGAAAAGACACGAAACCGGGCCTTCTCGGTGGTGGCTCCTCGCCTTTGGAACAACCTCCCTCCGGAGATTCGCGAGGCCCCTACGCTGGGTGCTTTCAAATCCCAACTGAAAACATGGATATACATCCAGGCCTATCCTCCTGTCAACATCTGATTTCTTTTTGCTTTGCTATTTATTATTTATTATATTCTGCACAGTATTTGTTATTTTTGAATGGCAATGTGTTGAGATTGTCAATGTTTTCCCACAATTTTTTCTCTCAAATCCACAGACAACTCTTTACACTTCATTCTTTTCTCCATGCTCAGTGTCACACACAACACAAAGGTTGAGTCAACTTTTCTCCATCTTAACTGGTTGCAAGTGTCATTACTATACTGCCGATACCTCTTATTTGCAACAGGTGTGTCTAAATACAAATTAAAGGAGCATGACATGCTTGAAAAGCAATTATTTCTTACAATTTAGATAGGGCGCCAATAATTTTAGTCAATGCATTTTTGGGTTTCTGTGTAGGATTGTATCAGATCTGACTTCTCTTCTCCAACACAAACCAAAGAAATGAACATGTGAGTACCAAATCATTTGCAACTGCAACAATGTTCTAAGAGAATGGTTGCATTTTCTGACAGAATTGCAAGGGTGCTAATTTTTTGGCCATGACTGTAGAATAACTACCATAAGTCCTACTAATGGGAAGGCAGAATAACTTACTCATGACCTACAGATCCCTGGCATGTTAACATGGTGCACATGCAGGCATTGTAGACCAGTTAAATCAGGCACTGCCTCGAACAGCATTAAAATGTTCTTCGTACTTATCAGACATCACATTTAAATCAGATTTAGGTGGCTTTTAAATGTGATTGCACTTATCTGGGCAAAAGTCATTAACAGCTACTAATGAAACACAAATAAGTGGCTGCTGTATTCAGATATTCAGTATCACCATCATTGCTCATCTGGTGACTCTCACAGAGTAATTTAGTCAAACTCTGTTGAAAACAAAATGGCTTGACAATCTAACACAGCAAGCAGATTTATATCTTCATATAACAATGACCTGAACACATTAATTTTTTAACTCGGGTCTGAATGATGTGACTACAAAAGAAAAGAAAGCAAAAATGGTCCAGGAAAATGAATAGTAAATTTCAGGCTGGTAGGGCTGTAGAGGAATAAAGCAATCAACCAAAAGAAATGGACCAGGTGGGGGTTGGAATGAGATGTGGAATGCAAAGTTATAGAGGGTATAAAAGGAACAAGAAAATTCTTCACATACCACCTTATAAGGTTTGTTAATATGCGACTTATACAATCCTGATTCAGCCTATATTTCTTTCATATTGTGTTTATGGCCATGGCCGCAAAAAGTTTGAGAATGGCTGTTCTAGAGTTTAAAGGGAGTTGCTCTCAGATAAGTGTGTTTACGTCTACTGCCACAGTCACAAACATATTTACCTGGGAACTGAGTTCCACAGAACCCAATGGCGAATACTTCTAAAAAGTTAAATTTGCACTATTAATCTCAAATCAATGTACACTTCCATTTTTTTGCAGTTCAACTTCCAGAATTCTCCAAGAATTCCCCAGGCAAAATACTAGGAGTTTCAACCCACAAACACACATTTGTATTTTGCCTGCCTAGGGAAGAGCCTGTCTGTGAAGCTGTATTGGCTGTTCTATCTGATACACTTTGCTTCACCTCCTGTCATTAATTTTTTAAAACGTAAGCTGCCTTGATACTTGGGAGTTGTAGTTTTTTTGGAAGGCTCTCTCTAGTGTGTCTAATGGTCACTGAGGCTGCATCTTTCAGGAAAGACTATAGCAGCTTTCCTTAAAAAATAATAATAATAGCACGAAGCACAGATGCAGTGAATTAAACTTCTTAGGAAGACCCTTCTTTAGGTGGATAAAATATAGGCTTCTAGAGGTGTGTTTTGAAAACTCCCAGAATTCTGCTTGGGGAACCAAAAAAACCCAAGTGCACATGCCTATCATTCAATACATTGCTGCCTTGAATTCTGCTAGGAATGGAAAAAGAGCAAAGCATGCTGCTTATATACCGCCCCACAGTGCTTCAAGCACTCTCTGGGCAGCTTACAAGTTAATTATGCAGGCTACCCATTGCCCCCCCCCCAGCAAGCTGGGTACTCATTTTACCAACCTCGGAAGGATAGAAGGCTGAGTTAACCTACAGCTGGCTACCTGGGATTGAACCCCAGGTTGTGAGCACAGTTTTGGCTGCAGTACAGCAGTTTAACCAAAGTGCCATGAGGCTCTTGATTGGTACATTCCATATTAAAGTAAACTAATTAGGATTAGACAAGTGACAGCACTTTTTCCCAAACTACAGGAAAGAAAGCAAACAAACGTATATGGGTTCAAAAAAATATTTACCTGATATGCCAAGTCATCATGGTTTGCAGGTAATGAATGTGGTGCATGACTCACTAGTATAACTTGCTGTGAGCTGGAACTGCTCTGTCCAGACAGACTAGAATCTGTGAGTAAAGCAGGGAACTGCTGCCCCTGGCAAAAGAAATGTATGAATAAATTATACTTAGAGGAAAGATAACTGCCATATTCATCAATATACTTATCACTGTTCAACACAATAGTGGCTAACATGACTAATAATATAAAACAAGGAATCTTGTGGCACCTGAAAGACTAGTGAGTTTCATTTGGCATAAGCTTCTATGGAGTGCAACCTCCTTCTTTGGACAACTGAATAAGTAGACTAAAGTCTATGGAAGACTGCATGAAACAAAAGGTGTTAGTCTTTATATTGTCACAAGATTCATTTGTTGTTTTTGTTGCAACGGTCTAGGCACAACTATGCCCCAGGATGGTTAAAAGCAAAATAAATAAATAATTTTTAAAAAAAATAAAAAAGATTTGTGCACATTTTAGAACCTTTTAAGTCCATGCTTACAAGCACCTGTCTATCAGTTAATCCAAAAGTACTAATTCTCAGGAATTCTGCGAAGACTGTATCCCAAAGAATACCTCAGCACATGATAGCTCACTTTAAATCTCCTAAAGACTATATAACTAATTATACTGAATGTACCTTAACACAGCACGGACAATGTGCTTGGTGCTCTATAAAGTACAAGGAGACATATTCCTGCCCTGAGAGTTTAATACCCTTAAAACTCAACACTAGAGATGGGCATGAACAGCTGGTTCCCTGCCCCACCTCCTCCAGGTGCTGCCTCTGAATGGGTGCCCACTTTGAAACACTGAACACCTGCTCGGACGGTAAATGAACCAGCACAAACCACCAAACCAGCAGTTCATGCCCATCTCTGCTTAACAGAAATCAGAAAACAGAGGAAGGGGAAAGAAAGAGAGGAGAGGAAGAGTATATGTTTTAGCTGCACCTATGTAGGTTTGGTTATACAACGGGACTATGTCAACTGCTTCACTGGAAAGGTTGTGTTTTAAAAAGATTTGAGGGTCATAGATGGAACATCACACAGGTGTTTGGGGGGAGGCGGGTCCAAATACATCAAATTTATCAACCAACGCCCCCTATATCCACCATTCTTATAGGTTCTCCTAAAGAAACAGACAGTTACTAGGGGAAGCATGCAGCCTTTTCATGGAGATCTACGACAGTTTTTGGTTTGCCTGGATTAAGTTAGGAAATACCAAGAGGGAGGATCTGTATGACATGTCATATTTTTTCTGCAACCTATGTTTGAGCTTACGGGTGTGTTTGAACATGTTTATGAGTAATCTAGTGAGGAAGAGCAGATTATTCATAAACATGTTTGAACTTGGTCCATGAAATGTCATAGAAAGTATCCCACTACACATTTTGCTGGAATCAACATCCCTTGTATATACTGTCTGATCTTTTGCTGCCTACAGGCTTTTCCCGGAGTTCTCCTGGCACTGACTTAGCATAATACTGAGGCCTATGTTTATTCTGTTCCAGAATCACAAGGCTGGAAGTGGCACCTACTACTATTATTACATATTTCAGTATTTTGTGTTAATATAGAATACCCCAGGCTTAAACCTAAAGCTTCTCCTACAGTTGCGTCCTGTAGACTAATAACATCTATAAGTTGCTTTTTGAAGCTTTCCAATAGCAACAAAAGATTTAATCTATACATACAATGCAAATTTATATATGTAAAACATGCAAAATGACCATTAAATTAAGAGAAAACAAGCATTTTGGGTGCTTTATATGAAATCCTTTTACAGCAGAGACAGATAATGGTCAGATTCAGACTGTTTTATAAACAGAAAGGCTCCTTCTCTTTTAGAAACAAGCTGGACATGAAAGAAGCTGCTCCTCCACTAACTGTACAATCCCGCTGGCATGAGGGGGAGAAATTATTTTTTACTAATTCCCCCTTCCTCCTGTATCCCACAGTGTCATCTCCCACATATTCTAGAGGTTCTTCCAACACTCCAGATCAGATTTTTATGGGTCATGGCAGCATATGGAAACAGAATCACCTTCTGCCCTCAAAAGCATGCAGTCCCCTGCACTCTGCTATGCCTATAATGACTGATTGGCTGAAATCTTGTTGTTTAATGTAAAAAGTCACAGCTAGATTAGGACTCTGTCAATGGAACTGACAGAGGAATTGGCTAAATAAATTCCCACTGATTTAGTGGCCCTTCTCTAGTTGTGACTTATTACGCTAAGCAATAGGAATTCAGGAATTCAGCTATTGTCTCTAATAGTATTATCTGTAACAGTCAGGATTTCTCAGAAACAGTAGAAATTGACAGTGTGATACTCGAATCACTACAGTAACAGAGACACCAAAAAGGGGGTGACCGTTATAAAGAGAGCAGGTTTAAAGCAATCCTTTATAGTGCCTCTTGAAATAACTACAGAATCATAATCTAAACTATTTCCCATTACAAAAATAATTACTATCCTCAGCCATCTTCAAGCTAGCTTTCTCTGGTTTTATAATACAACTAACAAAGTTTAGTAATTGAACAGAACAATTTCCTAGCAAATGACACAAACCTGTGATGTGATATTAAGTGTCACTGCATCAAGACCAGCAGATAGCATGCTCTGAGTATCAGCCAGGGTCAACGTGACACTACCATCTCCTCCTATTCCTGGTGATGACATTACTAAATTCTGAGCTGGCTGTGACATGGGTGGTGTCGAAGGAAGATTCCCACTTGATGCACTAAGTTCTGTAAAAATTATGACATTATAAAAACTTAAATTTAGTACCATTACTAACTAGCTTAAAGTTGTGCAAAATTGCTAAATACCCAATTCTATTAAATTATTTTAAAAGATTAGGTATTATGTAATCTATGCATAAATTTAATTATAACTTCCGAGTTTATATTCTTTTCCTAAACTGGGGAGTTTAAAACAAGGTCTTCATTTTTCTGGAGCGGAAATAACACTAGTAGAATTTTTAAGACACAGAGATTTATTGGTTATGGGTTTTTTTTGCAAAAGACGGCTCACAGCTACTCCAAAGAAATATTCCAGACCATGTGGACATGCATTTTTTAGCTCTAGTAGTTTGAGTATTATGAAATACTATTGGCTTTTTACCCACAAAAATTCCTGTGGATATGGGCTATTTTTATAACCTGCAGTATGCCAGAGCTCTGATGGAGTCAGAAAGTACGTCAGAACTGAGTAAATGCAAGGCATTTTTAATCCACCTAGAGGACAGCTCATGGGAAAAATCTAATAAAAAAAAATATGTGCACTGAAATTGTTGACCCAGAGTAGTAACAGACAAAAAACATATTATCAATGAAATTACTGAACCCCTACCTGAAGTACTGTTCAGTGCAGGGCTCTGAGAGAGCAGTTGATCATTACTTATTGCCAGTGTAGTACCTGAAGACTGATTATTGATAGTTGGTGTTGCAAGTCGTAGGTTACCATTAAGTTCATTACCTCCAGAAGAACTATGTTGAATGAGATCTTGGCCTAATAGAAAATGGAATCTATAAGCTGCTTAAAATTGCATATATATTTTTTGGTATTTATTTTAATAACAAGCTTTATATTTTACAAGCATATAATAAATAGTTCTATTGTTCTAGAAACATAAAATTTTGAGAACTGAGAAACCACAAACATTTAAAATATCAGAAAAAGTATATAGTATGATTAAAACAGACATGAAAAAGAAAAACTTAATATGTGAAGGAACACAGACACTGAATCATGTAAAGAAACCTGGGCAAGGAAATCTTTTTCAGACACTTTTACAAAAAAATTGAAGATTAAATAATTTCAAAGCGAATGTCATACACTGAAATGCCATTTTCAGAGCCTTCTTCTAGATGTGCTGAAGTAAAACCTATACTAGCTGGAAATGATAACGGCTGTGGTCCAACACACCCAAGGAAAGGTGTCTTGGGTCAGGGATGGCTGTCCAAGAGAAAAGATACCCCGAATCAGCTTGATCTAAAGCACAGACAGCACTTTAAATTAGGATGATGTACTGAAAAGAGCAGGGTAATTTTAGATGTCCATACTAGTTATGTGTGAAGAATTTGGGGGCAGGGAACCCACCTCAAATTTTCCCCAAATCTGTTTGTTCTTACACCTAGATTTTTGTCTGATAGAGCAGAGGTCCCCAACCCCCGGTCTGCGGCCCGCTGACAGTCCGTGGGCTTCCTTGAACTGGGCCATGGGCACGGATCTCCAGCACCCTGCACGCACACACGGTGGGTGTGTTGCACTTGCGGATGGGCATGTTGCACTCACGGGTGGCTGTGTCGTGCTTGTGCGCTTGCGTGCGAGCATGACATGCCCACCCATGAGTGTGGGGGTGCCCCCACCCCCTGCACACAGAGCCCGCATCCCCCCAAACAGTCCGCAGTCCGAAAAAGGTTGGGGACTGCTATATAGAGGACTTCCCCCTACTTATTCATGGGTATAAAAATGGACTGTAGCTATAATTTTTACCTGACTATCTTTCCATTGTGTATAATATGACATTTAGTATTACTTAGTGACTGTACCTATTGCTAGCCTCTATATACAATCAAAATTTCAAAAGTTTCAAAAGATGAAGCTAATTGTATATACTGTAATAAACCTCTGATTGCAACAACACATAAAGTAGGAAAAAAACCAATAAAATATTTTTGAAAAACAAACTTCAAAAGTTAATTATCAGACTTAATAACAAAATTATCACCTGTACCCTACTTAATTCTGATCCATCCCTGACAACCACTCACATTATGCACATAAATCTGTAGCTTAGATATTGTACTCCGTGTCCGTGTCTGAGGAAGTATAAACAGAACTTCATCCCAAAGGAAAAGTTTAACCATCTGTTAATATGAAGAGCTGACAAATAGGAACTTGAGTGACTTTATGAAGTAGAAAACAGTGCACTTGCCAGATATGGTAAGGGTAATTTCTTGAGGAGATCCTGATGAATTTGTGGATGTTGAACTAGAAGCATGAGCTAAAACATGACTCAGGCTTGAATTATTTATTGTCAGGGTAATCTCATGTTGGCCATTTGAGGTTGAGACAATACCCTGTGAAGTCATGACCTGAGAGAGATCCTGTGAACCTAAGAAACAAGTAGTGGGAAAATAAATACATACATAACTACATACATATTATTTCAGGACCCAAGACTCAATCTGTTAATATTTTATACTCTTCTGATGTCTGTTACATGTACAACAGGAAACAGAGGAACAGATCTTATATATCCCTTAGAAACAATGCGCACCATACAAGATTGCTTTTACCGTAAAGCAGAAGTCACAATGAAGGGATGGTATTACAACTCCGTAACAAGCCCCCAAGGGCATGTAAAAATGTGCATTGTTTCTAGAGTTCCCTAACAAAACTAGAATACGTTTTGACAAAATGAGAATCTTGGCACATTAAAGTCCTTGAAAGTAACCGGTAGGATGCCATTCATTCCCCTTTGCACTTTGCTGCCCCACCAGCTTCAGGTTTGACAAAGTTTTGTTCAGGTTTTGTTGTTGTTGAAATTACTGTGAAGTTTACCTCCATATGGCTAGTGTAATTACCCACTCCCAAGGCTAACTGCATGTGGGCCACTCTTTACAGAGCAGCCCGACCCTCCTGTTTATTTTTCAGTATAATGCTGCATTCATGTTTAAAATCAGGCATTTGGACAAATAAAAGCCATAACTATGAACATGTTTAAGTGTATGATTTATAGACATACATTTGCCTTTATACAGGGTATGCCAAGGATAGAATTATAATTGTTATTAAAATTTAACTTACTATTTAAGCGTTACAAAGATGAAAAAGTAATTAATTGTTTGTTCCCTCTTCCCACATTCTTTTGGAAAGCAGGAAACTTTAGCCAATTAGAAGAAGTGTTCCTGTACTTTACTTACCAGTAGTGCTAGTAGGCAATACAGATTCCTGCTCAGACATAGATCCTATTGTCATATTAGCTGAAGAAGTAACAGTCGGCTGTAAAGACAAACTTGACAAAGGCTGTATTACCACATTTGCTGGTACCGAATTGTCAGCTGTCTGGAGTGAAGTGTTCTGAGAGGTCAGACTGGGATCTCCAGGGAGCTGTTGAGTAAGTACATTACTCTGTTGCAGTGTCTGCTGTAAAAGACTGGGATCAATCTGAAAAGAAAACACAGTTTTCCATGTAATATAACAACTTAACACACAAAACCTTTTCCCCCAATAGACTAGTTTTAAGAAATTGCAAACATTCATACGTATAGTAGGACTCCCCCCCCCATATCTGCTAGGGATTGGATCCAAGTCTCCCCATGGATACCGAAAACCACAGATAATACCAAACGATCAAATCGATGGATATTTATTTATTTATTTATTTATTTATTTATTTATTTATTTATTTATTGCATTTATACCCTGCCCATCTAGTCAATCGATTACTCTGGGTGGCTTCCAACATATATAATAACAATTTAAAATATAACAAGATTTTAAACAGCAATAAACAATTTGTTCAAGATGGAAAAATAAGGAAGAAAAGAGGAAGAAAAAAAATCAAGTGTTAACTTCAGGGAAAGGCCTGCCTAAACATCCAAGTTTTCAGTTGGTTTTTAAAGATGCCCAGCGAAGGGGCTGGACAAATGACCGGAGGAAGGTTATTCCAGAGGCGAGGAGCTACCGCCGAGAAGGCCTGGTTTCTTCCTTCTGGGCCTTCCTCGGCGTCAGGCTCCTCAACCTCACCTCCTGACTCAATTGGGTGATACGGGTAGATTTTGGTGGGAGTAGGTGTTCTGCCAAGTATCGAGGCCCTAAACCATTTAGGGCTTTATACGTAAGCATTAAAACTTTGAAGTTGACGGGGAACCGAGTGGACAGCCAGTGCAAAGCGGCCAGAGTGGGAGAGATATGATGATATTTTCTCACTCCAGTGAGGAGTCTGGCCGCCGCATTCTGCACCATTTGGAGTTTCCGCATCAGCCTCAAAGGTAGCTCCATATACAGCGCATTACAGTGGTCTAATCTCGAGATTACAAGCACATGTACTGAGGTGGTGAGTGCCCCATCATCAAGATAGGGACACAGCTGGGCTATCCGCCAAAGATGAAAAAAGGCTGTACAGACCACCAATGCCACCTGAGTTTCCATGGTGATCGCCGGGTCCAGATGGATCCCCAAGCTGCGAACCTCACTCTGTGTGGTAAAATTTACGATATTATTCCTCCAGAATAATATCATAAATAACCTGGAATTTATTGGATACAGTCAACTGCCCCAAATGAGAGAGAGTTTCCCAGACTGCTGATGATGGGGCCACCCACCCTCAGGACCTCCGTCTTGTCTGGGTTCAGCCTCAGCCCATTTTCCTGCATCCATTGCAGCACAGACTCAAAGCAGCGCTGAAGGGACAGAACGGCATCCACTGAAGTTGGAGAAAAGGAGATGTAGAGCTGAGTGTCATCAGTGTACTGATGGCACAACGCCCCACACCCCCAATGACCCCACCCAGCGGCCTCATGTAGATATTAAACAGCATTGGGGAGATGATCAAACCCTGCAGAACCCCGCAATTGAGGCTCCATGGGGCCAATATCCTCTCCCCAAGCTGTACTCTCTGAGGACAGTCCCCGAGGAAGGATCACAGCCAGGCAAATGCCTGGCCAACAATTCCCAACTCAGAGAGCCTCCTCAGGAGGATACTGTGGTCGACGGTATCAAAGGCTGCCGAGATATCAAGGAGGACCAACAGAGATGTTTTACCCCTGTCAGCCTCCCTCAGTAGGTCATCATACAGGGCAACCATTGCCGTTTCTGTGCCATGGCGCAGCCTGAAACCCGACTGGAATGGATCCAGGACATCTGTTTCATCCAAATGAGCCTGAAGCTAATCTCCAACACTTTGCTGATGAAAGAAACATTGGCAATGGGCCTATAATTGCCAATTTCATCCACCACCAAACTAGGTTTCTTCCTTATGCGCCTAATGAGTGTCTCCTTGAGGGCAGGAAGTACCCTGCCCTCAATGAAAGACCCATTAATTATTGCTGTGACCCATTCTGTTGTAATAGGCCTGGCTGCTTTGATTAGCTTGGCCGGGCAAGGGATGAGGTGGTGGCCCGACAGCGATCAAGTGCTTTGTCCACAATATCTAGCAACACAGGTTGAAAGAAATCAAGAGTTACCGGACAAGATGGAGCGTTGGACATCTCTGCTCGAGTCACTGTATCTGAAAAAGGAAATCGCTCCCGGCAGATGGCCTCCACTTTAAATTTTTAAAATGCTGCAAATTGGTTCAGTGAAATACTAGGGGGAGGCCTATCACTCAGACCAATTCCGGATAGGTCGCGCACTATACGGAATAGCTCTGCCTGCTGATTTGAAGCTTTGCTTATCTGGTTAGCGAGATGTACTCGGCTAGCAGCCTTTACCTTGGCCAGGTACAGGTTAGTCGCGATCCTGACAGCTATCCAATTATAATCCATCAGGTTCTTTCTCCACTTGAGCTCTAGCCTTCTCCTAAATTGCTTCATCACTCGTAGGTTCTGGTTAAACCAAGGTGCAGGCCGAGCTCTGTGTTGGAGAGGGTGTTTAGGAGCAATTGTGTCTACAGCCCTGGTGGCGGCAGTAAACCAGCGATCAACCAGAGCTTCGACAGGAGTGCCAGTCAGGTCAGCTGAGACACCTCTCATGGCATCCTGGAATCTTACAGGATCCAGTAGCCTTTGAGGGCGGACCATAGAAATAGGTCCTTGCTCCCAGCAAGGGGGGAGAGCCACTGTGAGGTTACATTTTATTAGGTGGTGATCTGACCATGACAAGGGGACTGACATAACGTCAGTCACCATCAGACCACACTCACTCCAATTGGTGGAAAAAAACAGGTCTAACATATAACCACCCACGTGGGTAGGGCCGTTGACATGTTGGGACATGTTCAAGGAAGCCATGGTTTCCAGGAACTCAAGAGCCGGCCCAGAAGTCTGCCTCCGCCTGAATGTTGAAATCACCAAAAACCAATAGCTTCAGGGACCTCAACAGTGCCACAGAGACAAAGTCTGCCAGCTCCAGTAAGGAAATGGCTGGGTCGTGGGGAGTGCGGTAACCCAGTAAGATCCCAATACCATCCCTGGCCCCTATTGACACATGGAGGGCCTCCAGACCCGGCTTTACCATCAAGGAGCGCCTAGTAACCTCCACGGTGTTTTATATATAATGGCTACTCTCCCACCCCTCCAGTCTACCCTTGTGCTGGACAGCATAGCCAGGCAGACAAGCGAGTGTTAGGGGAGAACCCCCCTCTCTGCCTATCCACATTTCAGTTATGCACGCCAGGTCTGCATCCTCCTCCAGAATAATATACTGTAATAAATAACCTGGAATTTATTGGATACAGACCTGGCATTCAACAGCACCAGTTTTAGATAGCATGGTAAAAGGAAAAAATATTTTCAAATTATTACCATGCTATGCATTCTTCACTAACAAGCATTCAGAGCACAGTCGCTGGCTCCCTCTAACAGCTGGTTCTGTTTAAAATGTGAAAATAAAGTTTGCAAATCGTATAATATTTACAGAACACCCCTTCGAGGAATGAGTGAAGCCATCAAATACTGGAAGGAGAAAAAACTGTACAGTGGTGCCTCGCTTAATGAGTGCCTCACTGAGCGATGAAATCGCTTAACGAGGCACTCTGGGCCATCGCTGGAGCATTCGCTCAGCGATGGCCCCTATGGGGTTTTTTCGCTTTGCGAAGATCGCTAAGCGATTCGCTTAGCGATCTTCGCATAACAAAGCCGGGGAGAATAGCTGATCGGCGGTTCCAAAATGGCCGCCGGAAGGTCCGCGCCGCATTTTCGCGCCCTGCCCTCGCTTAACGAGGGCGAGAAAATGGCGGCGCTATGAAGAAACATCGCTGAACGGTGAGTTTTCAAGCCACAGGAACGCATTGAACAAAGTTCAATGCGTTTCTATGGCTTTTTTTATTCCGTTTAGCGATGTTTCGCTATAGCGAAGGTTAATCCGGAACGGATTAACCTCGCTATGCGAGGCACCACTGTATATGTAAATAGCCACACTTGTTGCAACTTGTGGCCCTGAAATTAAACTTCATGTCTTGCACCATAACGTTTACTGACACCAGGAAATATCCCCTCTGTGTTTAGTTTGAGGAAGGAGTAGACACAACACTACAAAGATACTGAGAATCATCAGCATTTACTCTACCACCAATGAAATTATAATGGTATTAATAATGAAATTGCTATTTACGGTATGTTTTACAAGGGGTGAAACTATTTGTTCCTTTTCTTTTCTTTTCTTTAGAAGAATTAAGGAAATTTTGGCCAACTGAAAGAGCGATTCCCTATTACACTCATAGAGTCTATTTGCTTAAAGATAAACTGAGATAGCAGAAGGATGAGTTGCACTCCCCAACCCATTCATGGTTTAAATATCCTCAGAATGAATTGAGTTTGATTAGAGCTCCAAGATGCTTACTCTTCCATCCAAAAGAGATAATAAATGGGGAGGAGAATGGTTGTATAAAAAATTGAGAGCAAATGGAAGCAAATTACTCAGGTCATCTTCTCATATCTAGCAGCAGAACAAATACACAGCAAAAGTTGGTTCAACCAATTATGAACAAACATAACAGGTGTACACTTGCAAGATCTAACATACAAGAGTGTCTGAATACCTAACAGGTTGATATAATATAAAATCTTGTGGTTTACAAGCAAGGATGGAAAACTACATGGAAGACATATTTAGTGGTTAAATAAGAAGAATGAGAGAACTAAAGCAATCATCAGTATTTATCACTACAGACATATTTTCTGAATCTTCTACAGGAAGAAAGGCAGGGTATAAATTAAATAAATAATAAGGGCTAAACACACCTGTAATGTAATGTTGTTAATGCTGGCAGGATCTATTCCAGAAATCTGAACATTTGGTCCAACCAAGTTGGCAGCAAGCTGTAACTGTATTCCTTCAAGGGTTGCCAAACTGCCATCTGTCAAGGAGACAGTTAAATCCCCTCCAGCTACCAAAGAAAACAGGCATAATTTAGATTTTTTTAAAAACTATGTTTTTCGTTCTCAATATAATTTATAAAAATTGTCTTTTAGGAGTAAAAATCTATAATCCTTTCCACTACTAAAATTAAGAATGTTCTATCAAATCAGTAAAGAATGAGGTAATAACTATTGCTCAAACAGATGATTACTTCCAAGTTAAAATTCAACAGAAATACACTGTACAGAGACAGATAACTTCAACTCTGTAAACTATATTCAAAATTTAAAAAAAGCAAGCATCTTACCTGACATAGAAGCAGGAAGTATAGCCTGGCCAACAAGACCTTGCTGAAGCAAATTCTGGTCAAACTGACCAGTTAGAACAGAGTTATTCATGATGAAAACATTGGGATCAGTTGAGGATGAATTAAGAAGATTTACTGGCTGCAGTTCCTCAGCTGGAGTACGAGACACAGGCTTCCTGGCCTTCTTGGCCTCTGGTTTAAAGTGACACTGTATGTGAGTCTTCCTGCGTCCAGATGTTCGAAACCTTAAGTCACAGTGAGGACATTTAAAGGGCTTTGCTCCAGTATGCAGGCGCATATGAACTTTCAGACTGCCTTTTGTAGAAAATGAATTGCTACATACATGGCAACTGAAGAGTTTCTGACCTAGAAAACAAGAAAACAGCAAGATCCTGGGTGAAAACAAATAATATTTTCATATACAGTGGACCCTCGACTTACAGAATTAATCCGTATTGGAACGGTGGCCGCAGGTCGAGAGTCCATTTCCCATAGGAATGCACTGAAAACCATTTAATACGTTCCAGCAAAAGGAAAAAAAAATTTCGAGCTTCCAGAGCTGCACCCAGTGCCCTCTGCCTTCTGTCCCCGCTGCCCTCTGCTTCCCGTCCCCGCAGGGACAGGAGGCAGAGGGCACCGGGGATAGGAGACAGAGGGCAACAGGTGCAGCTTTGGAGCCGAAAGCTGCACCCACTGCCCTCTGTCTCCTGTCCTGGTGCCCTCTGCCTCCTGTCCACAGGGGACAGGAGACAAGAGAGCAGCAGAGGCTGCTTTGAAATTCCCGCCCTTTCCCCCTGCGTTTCGTAGGTCGAAGCTCTAGCCGCAAGTTGAACTAAAATTTTGCGGCTGGAGCTTTTCGTACCTTGAAATTTCCGTAAGTAGGGGCCTTCGTAAGTCGAGGGTCCACTGTATTTTTAGTTATTAGCAGATTTAAGATTTCTGTTGATCACATATGATGTCAATATTATACTAAGCATACCTAGAGCACCTGGCAAAGGGTTTAGCTGGAGGAGATGTCTCCTCAAACTGGTTGTTTGGGAAAAATCAAGAGCAGGAACCAGTTTCGCCCTCCTGTATTTCTCAAACTTTTTATCATGTGGAAACTGACTGAATATTTCTGCTTTCACTTTCTCATGCAAGCACAATAGTCATAGATAGGTTTTTAACATTGATAGAGTAATCCAGATCCAAGCATATCTGGCTGCACTTCTCAAAGACCCTTCCATTAACCACCCAAATGAGGTGGGGAAAGTACCAAAAAAAGGTCAAATAAAGTCAAATGCTGAAAAGCAAACTGTTAGAATGGCTAAAATCCTGTTGAGTAAAGTAGGCCAACATAAAAGAGATGACATTATCTAGCACGTACACTTGGGCACTTAAGAAAGTGTCTACCTCCATGTCCCACTGGCCCTCCACAAATATCTGCCAGGAACAGGATGGATCCCTTCTCCTAGGTATTCCTTTGGAGTGAACTCTCAACCCATCTGATGGACTAATGCTCATTCCCCTATGGCTAACAAAGTCAAGAGAACTATGTGGTGAAAATCTGATGTAAACAGTTCATAATAAATGTCTGTTAGTCAGTTGTCTAATAATTCCAGGTCCCTGGCACATCTGTGGTCCCCATTCCTTTGGAAGAGGTGTACCCCTTCACAATGGTATATTTTAGGTAAATGTAAAGGTTCCCCTTGACATTTAGTCCAGTCGTGTCCAACTCTAGGGCGCGATGCTCATCCCTGTTTCCAAGCCATAGAGCCAGCGTTAGTCTGAAGAGAGTTTCCATGGTCACGTGGCCAGTGTGACTAGACACGGAACACCATTACCTTCCCACCGAGGTAGTACTTATTTATCTACTTGCATTTGTATGCTTTCAAACTGTTAGGTTGGCAGGAGCTGGGACAGGCGATGGGAGCTCACTCCGCCGTGTGGATTCAATCTTAAAACTGCTGGATTCGATCTTATGACTGACCCTGCAGCACAGAGGCTTCTGTGGTTTAACCTGTAGCACCACCACATCCCACATGGTATACTTTACTGAACAGCATTTTGACAAATTCTTCATTAAAAACAAAAGCATCAATTGCAGATAGTCAGCCAAGGACTATGGGTTACTTACTTGTTTTCCTTTGCTTATCTATTATGTAACAAATTGAACTTAAAAGATCTTATTACCTGTGTGTGTTTTTACATGACAATCCAGAGTAGACTTTACAGTAAAACTCTTCCCACATTCATCACATTTGTAAGGTTTTTCTCCTGTGTGAATACGCACATGCCTGGCCAAAAACAATCATCGTTCAGTTACCATTGCTTAAGGAACTTAAATGAATGGAACATACCAATTACACCCTCTAATAAGATTTTAAAATATCCAGTTCTCAAAACTTGAAAAGAAACTGAAATAGTTTGCTGGGTAAGCTGGAAAACATAAACATTTCTGATGTTCTGATTTTCAACTTTACCATATGCTTCATATGAAAACTTGCTTCCTTCACTGTAGCATTATGAAATATTTATGGTAATACACTGAACACTGTGTAAACCCTGCTTGCACAACTAGACTTCCCCTTCCTCTTCTTGCTTCCAAACAGAGGAGAAATGTGTTCTCCAGCAACACCCATTCCACCGATGGGCAGAACTAAAGCACAGAATTATTTTAAGATTGTAGAGAGCTGCAACTATTTTAACATTGTAGATAGCTATAAGCTGTAAGACAGTGATAACCCAAAACAAGCTTGATTTTATTTTAGGGTATTCTAAGTCTCTAGACTTATGTTTTAAACTCCCTCACCCTGATGCTAAGAAGATGACAGGAAGACAAACTGCAAAAAGAGAGGTTACTTACCTGTAACCATGGTTCTTCAAGTGGTCATCTGTGAATTCACACAAAAGGGTTAACCCAGCACCAGCGTTGGTCCTCTCTGAACATTCTCGAGCTTTAAGGGAAAAGTAACAAAGTTTAAAGCTGCCTATACCATGCGTGCTCTGCCCGCCCAAGCCTCAGTTCCATTTATCCGCCACAGGTACCTGAGCGTGAGCTAGATACAGCCAGTGACAGAATAGAGGGGAGGCAGGGCGGGATTGTGTGAATTCACAGATGACCACTTGAAGAACCATGGTTACAGGTAAGTGACCTCTCTTTCTTCATCGTGGTCTTCTGTGAATGCACACAAAAGGGTGATTAGCACGCTTACTCACCGGATGGTGGGCTGTCACTGGAGGACAGACGTCAACACCGCTCTCCTGAAACTTGTCTCCTTCTTGGCCCTCAGGTCTAGTCTGTAATGAGTGATGAAGGTGAAGACATTCGACCAAGTGGCTGTCCTGCAGATGTCAGGCACATCAACGCCACGTAGTAGGGCAGTAGAATATATGGCTCTGGTAGAATGAGCCCAAAGTCCTTCAGGTGGAGTCTTACGCTGAAGCTCATAAGCAAGCGAAATTGTGGAGACAAGCCATCTGGAGAGCGTTGAGGGCGATGCTGGGAGACCTTTTTTCTTCCCAAAGTAGCAGACAAAAAGTCTATTGGAGGATCTAAAGTCCTTAGTTCGAGAAACATAGAAGGCCAGAGCCCTCCTGACATCAAGAGTGTGGAGCATGCGTTCGGTGTCATTTGTAGGCTCAGAGAACGGAGTGGGAAGCAGTAAAGGTTGGTTGAGGTGAAAGTCCAACTTTTGGAAGAAAGGAGACATCTGGGTGCAACAGTACCTTATGCTTGAAAAACTGTAGGAAAGGTTGGTCAGAACGAAGGGCGGCAACTTCGCTCGCTTGCCTGGCAGAAGTGATGGCCACAAGAAACAACGACTTAAGAGATAACATCTTGAGGTCACACATAGCCATTGGCTCAAAGGGAGGATGAGTAAGTGCACGCAATACCAACAGAAGAGACCACTGTGGAACTGGTGGTCGAACTGGGGGTCTCATATTAGTGAGTCCTTTAAGAAAAGCTTTAACTGTAGGATGGGGAAAAAGGCGTGATGAAGACGAGTTCTTAGGCTGGAAAGAGATGATTGCAGCCAGGTAAACTTTAATAGTGGAAAGAGACAACTTGAAATCAAACAGGTAACGTAGGTATTGTAGTAACGTAGAGAAAGACACAGGGAATGCTACAAGACCCCTGGCTTCAGTGCACTTCAAAAAAACTTCTCCACTTATAACTGTAGAGTAGGGCAGTGGAGGGTTTCTTTGCCCAATCTAACACCTCCTTAATTTCGGGGAGATCCTCCACGCCGTTAGATGCAGAGTCTCCACATCTGGGTGGAACACTCTGCCTGCATCTTGAGTCAATAGATTGGGTAAAGCTGGTAGTTTGATGAAGTCGGACGACATCATCATCAATGTTGGAAACCATACTTGCCAAGGCCAGTATGGTGCTATGAAGATTGCCTCCACAGGTGTGTGACGGAGCTTTACCAGTGACCTCTGAATCAGCGGAAGAGGAGGAAACATGTACAGGAGTCCTTGATTCCACTGAACCATAAATGCAATCCCTATGGAGTCTTTGCCAAGACTGGCTCTGGATGCATAACTGGTGCACTTCGCGTTCCATTGAGAGGCAAAAAGATCCATGTCTGGAGTCCCCCAGAGACGACATATACTGTGAAACACCTCTGTGCTCAACTCCCATTCATGGGTCTGGGCTGTGAGGCGACTCAGCTGATCTGCCAGGGCATTGTCCGTCGTGGATACATGGATTGCCACAGGAAACACATGGTGGAGATAACACCATTCTCATAGGTGGATGGCGAGGTAAAGCAGTGATCCTGAATGTGTCCCTCCTTGTTTGTTGATATAGTACATGGTCATGGTGTTGTCTGTTACTACTTGTACACCACAACCCTGCACCATGGGAAGGAAAGCTCTGAAGGCCTTGATGACCGCTATGGTCTCCAGATGATTTATGTGGAGGTTTCATTCTTGTGCAGACCAAAGAGCATGAACCTTGTGCTGTCCGCAGTGCGCTCCCCATCCTGTTGGACTGGCCTCTGTTGACACTTGGACGGTGAGGTGAAGCGGTCGAAATGGTCTGCCTATCTGCAAGTGTGGGGAATAATTCCACCACTGGAGTTGTGTTGCAAGTTCTGGAGTTACAGTACATGAAGGCGTTTCCTCTGGCTGTCTCTCATGGGATTGAAGAGTGCCAGGAACCATGACTGTAGGGACCACAGTTTGGGACGCGCATGGGCCAAGGCCAGAGTGGTTGAGGCCTAACAGGTGTTGGACATGTTTTGCTCTCACGCAGGCCCTTGGTTGAAACCTCTTGAGAGCCTTGCGAAGTTTTTGAATCCGGTTTTTGGGCAGAAAAATTCGACCTCTGATAGCATCTAGTCGTGCCCCAATGTAATGCTCTACCTTGGAAGGTTTGAGATGTGACTTTCCCAAGTTGATGGTGAGGCCTAGTCTTGGAAACAACCGTAGAATGAATTTTGTGTCTTTCAGAGCCTGAGTCCTGGATGGGGAGACTACCAACCAATCGTCGATGTAAGGGTAGATGTGGATGCCATTGAGGCGCAGGTAAGCTGCCACTGGTGCCATGACCTTTGTGAATGTCCTGGGGGCTGTTGAAAGTCCGAAGGGCAAGGCCAGAAATTGATAAATGGTTCCCTGGAAGATGAACCAAAGGTACTTGCGATGATCCGGATGGATGGTCACATGGAAGTATGCATCCTTCAGATCCACCACCACAAACCAATTGTTCTTCTTCAACAGGGGCAAGATGGACTCCAACGTCACCATCCAGAAGCACTTTGGATGAAGGTAGGTGTTTAGGATTCTTAAGTCGAGGATAGGTCTTATACCTCCACCTTTCTTTGGCATGGCAAAGTACCGGGAGTAGAACCCATTTTTTAGATCCATGATTGGGGCAGGTTGAATGGCATCCTTTTCCAGAAGTGATAGAACCTCAGCTTCTAGAGAGGGATCGAAAGGTGTATGTCTTACAAACCCTAAGGGAGGAAATTCTATAAATTCCAGTCAGTAACCGAATTGGATGATTTTTAATGCCCATGAGTCGTTTGTGATGGTAGTCCAATTTCCCAGAAATGCTTGTAGTCGTGTGGTGATGTAATTTCCGGTTATGTCCATGGCAGAGTCAAAGATACTGTTTGGATTTTTTGGCAGGCGGCTTGTAAGAATGCCGACGCTGTGACTGCTGAGGACAATAGCTGGGAGCGGAGGAAGAAGCTTGTGAAGGTCTTTGTTGAGGTAAGCTTTTTTGGTCTGTACTGTTGCGAGGATTGCTGGTACTGAGAATAAGACTTTCTCCACTGATATTTGTTGTATTTAGGTTGAGGTTGGATAGAGTAGGATTTTGCCGTCTTTTTAGCCTTATCTAATTCCTCTAAATGACTGTCAGTCTTTTCATTAAATAGTCCTGTAGCATCAAAGGGTAGGTTCTCCACCTTAGTCTTGACATCATCTAGGATGATGTTGGCAGATCTTAGCCATGCGTGCCTGCATATAGTGACAGCAGACATAAGAACTCTGGCAGTGGCCTCTGCTGCATGCCTAGTTGAGAGTCTTTGATGCTTGGATACCATCTGGGCTTCCTCATAAGAGTTCATAAACCCCTGGCGAACGTCTTCAGGGGTCATCTTAAGCGCAGGAAGAATTTTTAACCAAAGTTGCTTCTGGTATGCCCCTAAAGCAGTCCGGTAGTTAATGAGTCTAAGAAGAAACGAAATCAGAGAGTAAATTCTCCTTCCTATGATCTCTAGTTTCTTTCCCTCCTTATTGGTAGGAGTGACATGAGATTTACCAGTAGGCTTAGTACAGCTGGTCTCTACTATAAGAGAATTAGGAATGGGATGCTTCAGAAGAAATTTCGTGTCAGTGCCATGCACGCGATAAAGGTTCTCGGTGCGGCGAGACAAGGAGGAAGAAGACGGTTGATCCCAAAACTCCTTAATTATGTCCATAACAACTGGTACAAATGTAAGGCTTGAAGGGGGGATCTCTCCTGGTTTATATCCCCGAAGATAAGATCTTCAGCGGGTGTGCCGGCTGGTCAATGTCAAGTTTAAGAGCTCTCGCTAACCTAGAGAGCATCTGGGAATAAGAAGAAAAATCCTCTGAAGGCGAAGAAGCGTGGGGGTCCCCGGTGTCCGAACCCACAACTTCACCCTCTAGTAATTCGCCTTGGCAAGGTTGGGCAGGAGTTTCCTGTTCAGAATCTGAGGAAGCTACAGATGAGACTTCGTTGGGATCTGAAGAAAAAACATCCCTTTTCCTCTTGCGACCCTGGCTTTTGAGCCGAGTGAGGAAGACTGAGTTTGCTGAAAAGACATAGGCACGGTCAATGTCGAAGGAACGAGTACTGCAGGTGGTGGTATTTGGGTCTTGGAGCCTTCGACATCAATGCGTTTACGGTGTCGATGTCGACAAGGCCTAGAAGAGTCTGAAGAAGAAGATACACATCTTCTTACGCCATCAACCTCGATCAGTCGAGGTTGAGGAGGAATCCGAAGAACTATAATCCCGTTGACGCCGATGGCGGTGGCGTGCCCAAGCTTCTCTAGAGTTCTCAGAATCAGAAGAATGTGCTCGATGTCAATGCTTAGATCGGTGTCGAGTGGAAGAACGATGCTTCTTCTTCTTTGAAGAGCGCTTCCGTCGAGGGGATTTCAACCTCGAGGGCGCTGTCGAGACTGAAGGAGCCAAAGCTCCCCGCCCAACTGAGATTGGGCTATGCGGGGCAGAAGTCAATGCTGTGGTAGCTCCCACAAGCTGACTCGGCATCAGAGAGGAGACGCCCGCTGGAATAACTGGCTCAGATTGTCGAGGAGGCAGAGATGGAGCTGTCTCCGACAAAGATTCATGGTCTCTGGAAGACTCCTCCAAAATTGAAGATGGAAGGGACTCCGAAATTAGTGGAAGCAGTATTTCAGGCTCTTTCGCCTTAACGGGAGCCTTCTCCTTTGTTTTCTTTGCAGATTTAGGCAAGAGGGCAGAAGCTGATGCAGCCTTCTTCGAAGAGGTTGATTTATTCGCAGCTTTAGTGGAAACCTTGGAAGTAGTCGCCTGAGGAGAAACGTTCCAGTCTGACCGAGGAGTAGCTGAAGAGGAAGCTAAGTCCATTTCCGATGGTTTAGTGGAAGACAATGTAAGTTCCCACAGATGGTATTTCAAGCACTGTTGCCTGGCTTTCAAAGCCACTTTGGTGAAGGCTTTGCAATGATTACAGGATCGTGTAGAATGGGAGTCACCCAAACAAAAAAGGCAACAATCGTGGTCGTCGTGGTAAGGAAGTTTCCTAGAACAGACCCTGCAACGACTAAATGGGCCTGAGGGGGACATAAGATGATCCTAACAGGTCTTACTAAAGCCGCTGGCGATCCGGAGAAAAGGGCGGGAAAGTCCAAGGCAGCCAAGTTAGAGGAAAATCCTAAAGCGAAATCCGTAAAAAGCAAGTCCACGTCAAGGGGAAGGACAGTTCACGTAGTCAGTTCAAAATCCGGGTCGGAATCACGAAAAATTCAGTTAGAAAAAGATAATTTTAAGGAGCTCGAAGCGAGAGGTTCCAAGTCGCTAGCCGGAAAAATGGAACTGGGGCTTGAGCGGGCGGAGCATGCGCGGTATAGGCAGCCTTAAACTTTGTTACTTTTCTCTTAAAGCTCGAGAATGTTCCGAGAGGACCAACGCTGGTGCTGGGTTAACCCTTTTGTGTGCATTCACAGACCACAATGAACCTGACTTTTTCTTTGCCACTATGTTGTGGATGCCACAAGTTTCAAAATTCTTAGGGGTGTATATGTACACTGCATACTTTGTATACTGAAACTGTGTGCATATGAACATTTTCTGTAGAAATAACCTACTGATTTCTATCCGACAAACTTCCCTGAAATGACAAATATCCAAAAATCCAAAATAAACACTGTAGTAGCTTAGTGGGGCTTTGGGCCTTTTTTAGCTTGATCACTTACTCTCAACTGCTTTGGAAACTTCTCTAAATTTCAAGTAGCTCCAGCATGATACAACTAATTCCAATATGATCTAAAGTGTCAATAAACTACCTCACATGCAATTAGTTACATGATGCTTCAGAATGTGGCCTGTGTGGCTAAAACAGAACTGCAAAAATAGCATGCTTTGTTTAGATTTGTTAGTTTGGGTCTGGAACATTTTCTTACCTTACTAAGTCACTAGGTTTTTTAAAGCTCTTGGGGCAGTAAGTACAACAGTTGGCATATTTTGGCTCAGCCTCCATTTCTGCATGCTTGTCTTTGATTTCGCTAATTCTGTCCTTTTCTGCAGCAGATTGGACAAGAACCTTTTCAGAGACAGTTGCACTTTCTTGGGGTCTGATTTTTGCAAGTTCAGCTGTTTCTTCTTCTGTAAAAGTTATGACACCTGGCCGAGATTTTCTAGAAGTATTCCTCTCAGAGGTCTCTTCTTCTTCTTCTGCATATTTACATAGAGATCAGTAAGATGTCAGATAATACTTTTAGAAGCCTATTAAGATAATCATCTAATGTCTTCAATAGTAATGAAATACGA
Organism: Pogona vitticeps; assembly: GCF_051106095.1. Lineage (NCBI taxonomy): Eukaryota > Metazoa > Chordata > Lepidosauria > Squamata > Agamidae > Pogona > Pogona vitticeps. The sequence continues at coordinate 170,881,706 of NC_135786.1, forward strand.
AACAGGCAATATGCAGGTCCTCTGAATCGCCATGTATGTTCCACTCATCTATAAACACAAACAGTGAGGTTGATTTCCAGTTTCCCTATCTTCATGTTATATACTATGGCTAGTATCAAGGGTAAAATAATATTCTACTTCTTAGAAAGAAGAAAAGGTAGTGCTGGTTCATAGTAGTTGTTAACATCTGGAAAAACAGTAGCTCACCTCCTCCTGCTGATTCTCCAGCTGTTGCTGCTGTTGAAGACACTGTTTGATGTTTTTTCATGTGCTTCTTGCAGTGAACTGTGGTTCTAAAGCTTTCATCGCAAAATGGGCACTTATATGGTTTCATGCTCATGTGGGTTGCCATATGTCTAGTAAGGCTTCCATTAGTAGTAAAGGATGTATTGCAAATACTGCAGCTGAAAGCTTTAACTCCTAAAGCAATGAAAGCAAATCAGAAGTATGGGTTTTTCTGGTTGTCTTAATAAAATCTATTCCTCTAGGTACTAGAGGCATATGCACCATGTATGCAGAAATTGAAGAAAAACAAAGTGCATTTTAAGCTGTAGTGCTAACTATATGGAAACAAAGTTCTAATTTATTTTACAAATATGGTGATGGCCTAGAGATTTGGTTTTTTTTTTTAAAAATTATTTATAACATTTGAAACTCACCCTCTCTTGAAGGAGGTATACAATTTGTCCCAGCATTTCTACCTATGAAGTAGTCTAAACAGAAATATATCAATACTGACCACTGAAAAATAAGAGTAAGCTTCATGGCTGAGATCTGAAGGTGACTCCCCCGATTTCTAGTTCAGAGTCAGTACAGTTTACAAACTAAACTATATAAGTTCTGGTTTAGACAAGTATCAAAAAGATAGGGCAACCAGCATGTTTAATCTATGTTAAATTAAAATTATTAGAAAAGTACAAATTTAAATAAAAGACATCTGTGATAATCATCATTTATATCAGGGGAGCTACAAAGCCTTCTCATTGGTTGGGTGATACCAAGAGCATTGCCTCACCACCTGACATCACCAGGTCACCATGTGCAACGTCAAATGGAGCTTCTTTACCTAGTGCTTTGCCCAGCAGCCTTGCTTCACACAGCGAAGGTACTCCAAAATACTCTAAGCCAACACTTGCAGAAACTAACCCATCCCTAGCATCACAACTCAGCAGGCATCTGCAAACATCAACTGACAGAAGGTGGCTTCATTGCGCTTTTCTCTTCCCTTTTAAGAAAAAGAACAAAGTATACTGGGCCAGTATTTGCAGATGCCAGATGAGTCCTAGAATCCTCGGCATGCTGGCTGAAAATATCTGGCTTGGTGCACCACTTTCCTTCCATGACAGAGAAACACAGGGGAATCCCTGCTCCTACAGCAGGGATGGACATAGTACAATCCATGCTACATAAGTAAAGAATAGCAAAGTGTGCTGCTTATATACCACCCCATAGTGCTTAAAGCACTGTCTGGGTGGTTTACAATTTAATTATGCAGGCTACATATTTTCACCCAAAGAGATGGATACTCAGTTTACCAACCTCAGAAAATGGAAAGTTGAGTCAATCTCAAGCCAGCTACCTGAGCCTTGGATCGAACTCAAGTCATGAGCGGAATCTTGACTGCGGTACTGCAGTTTATCCAGTGTGCCACAAGACTCCTGTAGCTGCTAATTGCCCACATGAGCTCTCTGCACCTCCTCAAACATTTTTTAAATGTTTAAATGTCTATATGTTTTTGGGTTTATTGTTTTTAAATTTGTAAACCGCCCAGAGTAGACCTTTGGTCTAGATGGACAGGATATAAATCCAATAAATAAATAAATAAATTAAAGATACAAAATAATTTGATTCAAAACTTTCCTTTGTACCGTACAGGGGCTATGGGAGACAACTTTGCCATGTTCTACCCTCACATCCATCACACCATACACTCAAATTTTGGAGGGATAAATTTAAAAAAATATTGGGTGGGGCACAAGATGCTTTCTCCAGTTTTTTAAAAAATAGAATATAAAACCATTTGCAAGTGGGCAGATTGCACAAGTTGTGCTCCAAGGTCCAGGTGGTGGGCATATGTGGTCTCTGGACCTCTGGAAACACACAGTTGCCCTCAGGGACTGTTTCCACATACCTCTGTAACTACCAACCCACACACCCCAAATATATAGGTTTTACTTCAGAATCTGGCCTAGATGTCCTCTTCTGATTCCAGTAAACACATAAAGGAGTCTGGAATATGACAAGATTAAAATGGTTTTGCAGAGAAACCAAATATTACCAGTGATTTATCACCTGTATGTGTCTTCTCGTGAGATTTAAGAACTCCAGAAGAAACAAATCCTCTGCCACACAACTGACATTTATAAGGCTTCTCCCCAGTATGTGAACGGACGTGCTGCTTCAAGTGGCTGGATTTCTTAAAACCCTTATTGCAGTACTCACACCTGTTAAAATGAGAATTTACTTTGAGTAAAAGGAAGGGATTGCTTTGATGATTACCTGTAAGAAAGTGCAAAGTGTTGTCACTGTTCCTGGGTTAATGTTAAGATGCAATGTGTATAGCAACGTATTATACAGAATCATGCTCTCCATTTTTACTGCATTAAAGATTCCTCAGTGACATATATCCAGACTGTGCATCCTGTGTTTGATCACCCCATCTTCCAGCACCTTTATGTGTGATATATACAAATTTTAAAAGCCTCCCACCTTCTAGGCCATTTATTACTTATTACCTTTCAGTTCACTGCTGTATCAGGTGCAAATCTGCTAAAACAAGCGGTAGAAAGCTAGTTCGCAGTATCATATGGGCAGCCTTATTAGAAATAAAGCTCAGTAAAAAGCAATACAGGCGTCCCCAACAAACACATCTTGCTCAGCAGTAAAGCAAAGCTCAGCTTTTACAAAAAGGGGCAAGAGCCGTCAAAGCATTGCTACTGTTTGTGCATTCTTGCTTCAGAACTAAAAATCCTAACAAAGATACTGACCAGCTGTCTTTCCTTCACTCTAACTCTGCCACAAGCCATCAATACCCAGCAGCTGAACTGCTGGAAGTCTTAATCTTTTCCTGCCAACAGCGACATTAAAAGGGCAAATTACAAAGTTCAACAGACCTGTAAGAACGCTTGCTCTGATCTTCATTTTCTTCCAAAAACTGGGAGCGTTGAGTATGCAGCTCAAGTTCTTGAGACTGATCTTGAATCAGGCGGGTAGTCTGGAAATCAAACAACAATCTTATGCTTGTCAACACGAGGCAGAAATTAAGCTGAGTAAATGTGATGAAAGAACACTGAACTCTACATTCAACAAGCAAGGCTACAAGCCCTGAGCACAAATGTTTGTTAAACTTCTGTATATTGGGAAAGGGGATGTTTCCGATTTAGGGGACTCATTGGCATCATGCAGGTGGCTTATCTTTATAGATCTTGGTCAGCCCTCATTTTCTTTCTCTCCAACTGTTGTGGTAATGTACTGTTCCAGGTTCTTGTGGAAATGCTAATGGTGTTGCCTTGTTCTTGCAGAAGCCACCCCCAAATGTTACACAGCACTATAGCTGCTAGAACATTTCAAAGAAAAGAATGTGATAGTTGAGCCACCAAAATCAAGCATGTACTATTGTCATCGTGGATACCTACAGTGGCAGCAAGACCACATTTTGAAGAGCCATGAGGAAGCTGTCATGAGCATTAAAGATAAGCTACCCTATACTGGTGACATATCATTTCCTCCAAAACTTGAACTAAGATACGCTACTACTTGTCCTCTGTCATTTTCTACTATCATTTGATGAAGACAAACTGTGTTAAAAAAGAAAGTTTCTACATTTGACTATTTGACCCATGAAGAAATTCTTGAGGTCAACAGGCCTGTGCCTACCCACGCTCTACAGTAAATAAAAGTACTGGTATTATCATTATAATTCTTGTTTTTAAATTGCTATGGGACCCTTTGCAGTGGTAGAGTAGGCTGAAATGCTTTACATGAGTACCTTCACTCTTGAGCATCCACAATTTTATTAACTGAAAAACTTCAGGAAGTGAACAGTGCAATAGTAATACATGTTTGAAAGGAACAAGCTGCAGCATTTTTACCTCTTTACTTCGTATTTTTTTCATCTATGGCAGAGATATCATTGGAAGAATACCAAACAATTCTCCCTGTGGCAACTACCACTGGTCTCATTTAAAATAAAGCTATATAGCAGAAGGGTTGCTATCATCACATGCTACATTACCCCAGTAGACTTCCTGAAAGGTGCTGCTATGGACATGGAGACTCTCAACATAGTGGCAACTATTCACAATTGGCTTTGTTATATGAAGGCCGTCTTTTGCTATCTTGTTAGGGGGACAGGCATGCAGCCCACAACCTGTTGTGGGCTGGGTAGAAGTTCACCCAAAAATCTTAATTATGGTCTGGAGGTATTGCTAGATACTGCCTTGTTACTGTGGGCCCAGGAGGACACCAGCAGTCTTTAATTAGCTTAGGCTGCCCCACAGCAGAGGTACCTCTTACAGAGTTACCTTGACCACATTATTAGAGCTCTGGTACATTCTAGGATTTAATATTATAATGTACTGTAACTAGTTAGCCGTGACTACTAGCTCATATAATTTGACAGGAACCCATATTTGACTTTAAAACCATGAACTTTTTAAAATAAATTATAAAACGGGGGGGGGGGGAGACAACTTAAAACTTTTCAGCAAATACTTACTACATTAATAGCATCTGGTGCAGGCACTTGAAGGAGATTTGGTTGATGGTAACTTGTTGAAAGAGCCTGAGATTCAAGGGTGCTTGAATCTTGAAGTTGTTGTACTGCTGAAAACTGATTTGTCTGATTATACCCATCATTGACAGAAAAACCTGTCAGAAACAAATATGAAATCCCCCCTTTTTATGCTGTGTGCCATTCAGATATAAAAACTACAGTGTGATTAACTTACTGGCCAGAATCCAAATGATTATTTGCACCAACGTAAGTTCAATGGAGTGGCAAATTAGTTCCCACTTGAATTCTGCATCATGGGATAAGTCACACAACCAGTGCATGACTGGAAATTCAGCAGGAAATTCCAAGTAATGTTACTGCACTTAAGCTGGTATAAATATTCATTTGGTTTCCTTACAATTTTTGCAAAATAAAACAGCCCATTATCTTCCTCCTTTTGTGTACTGCTATGGCACTAAGGTAGTGTACAGTCACATCTAACAAGGAATTTATAACACAGAAAAGTAAGAATCATTTCCTTTTCATCTGGAGGAAAGCAACAAAAACAGAAGTATTCTGAACACATATGAAGTATTCACAAGTAAAATTACTTACCCTCAATTTCCCTTCTTGTGTACAATGTTCTTTACAGAGCACAATTTGAAGTTTGCATTAAAAGCTTTAATTCAGTCAGAGCCATTCAGTTTTGAATGTATTACATTCAAGCATGTGAACCAGCTCCCTTTATATACATTGGCACAATTATTTCTACAACTTTATTACAAAAGTACAATACTCAGTAGAAAAATGGTAGATATTATAAGGTGTGCATCTGTGTCTGACCTAATACAAGGAAAATAATCACATCAAAATCAATCCCAACTCATTCATATTTCTGCTATCCACCTTCATGTTCAATATAAATTATTTCCTCTATTACATAATGTAATTTAAATAATGAAAACAAGTATAGAAAGTACAGAAAATCAAAGTCTTCTTTTGATTTTGAGTTCCAGACTTTACGTTTTGATGGGTTTTGCTTGCTGTACTCCCTTTTCCCCGAAAATGAGGCCTAACCTGAAAATAAGCCCTATACTAGTAGGCTTTTCAGGATGCTCGTAATATAAGCCCTAGCCCAAAAATAAGCCCCAGTTAAGTGAAACCCTGACCTCCACCATTGTGCAGCAACCAGAAGATGACATGACTGTATTTGAATAAATGCAGATGGTTGTACATAAAAAAAATTCCCTGAAAATAAGCCTTAATGTGTTGTTGTTGTTTTGGAGCAAAAATTAATATGAGACCTCGTTTTATTTTCGGGGAAACAAGGTACAACCTAATTGAAACTTGTTTGGTTGCAGTGTGGAAGAAAGCCAGTTCTATTTTGGAGATAATTCACTATAAGAATGATCTCCCCATGGAAATTGCAAGGGCTCCCAGTGCTAGCATTAATTAGAGATTTATTTGTTTATCTTGGCATTTTCCTAATAGTATACATACAGAAAGACAGACAAACATATATATTATTTTAAATATTTTTACCCTGCCTTTCCCCTTAAAGAGGACCCAAGGCTGCTTACATCCTTGAAAGACAATATTTAAAGCTGAAAACAATGGTGGTTTACATCATAAAAAGACAATATTTAAAGCTATGAATAATGAGTATAAAGAGGCAGCTTACATCATTAAAAGACAATGTTAAAACTAAAACAATAAAGCATGAAACTACTAAAAAGGAACAAAAATATCACTATGAGAGATGATAAACACAAGTAGTACTAAAGACCCAGTCGAAGCACTGATACATAACAATCTATCTGAAAGTCATTCATGTAACCAGCCATGTAGCCAGTCACCCATGTAGGCAGTCACTGAGAGAAAGCTTATCTGAAGAAAAAGGTCTTTGCCTACTTTCAGAAGGATAGCAAAGATGGGGCCAGTCTGGCCTCCGGTAAGAGGGAGTTCCAAAGTCTGGGAGCAACAACAGAGAAGAGTCTCTCCTGGGTCCACATCAGATGCATCTGTGAAGGTGGTGGGACTGCAAGAAAGGCCTCACCTGATGATCTTAACACTCGAGCCAGCTTGGGCCCTGGATACCTGAAGGACCGTCTCCTTCCATATGAAGCTACCCGGCAGTTAAGATCTAGCCAGGGGGCCCTTTTGAAAGAGCCGTCCCTTAAGGATGACATTTCGGCGCCAGGTCAAAACCTTCCTGTTCCAGAAGGTTTTTAATTGAAACAATATTAGCTGTGGGTCTGATGGCAATTTATATATATATAAAAATTGTATTTTAATTGTTCAGAATTTTTATTGTATTTTAAATGTTGTAAGCCGCCCAGAAACCTTTGGGTAGTGTGGGCGGCATATAAATAAATAAATAAATAAATAAATAAATAAATAAATAAATAAATAAATAAATAAATAAATAAATAAAGTGGAAGACACAGTCTTTGAGACAACTTGGACCCAGATGAATTTAGGGAGATACAGGTTAAAACCAGCATTTTGAATTGTGCCTGGAAGCTAACTGGCAGCCAGTGGAGTTGCTGTAACGGGGAGCTGTGTGATCCCTGTAACCAGTCCCTGTTAATTATCTGGCTGCTGCATTTTGGGCCCACTGAAGTTTCCTGACACTTTCCATCAGCAACCCCACATAGAGTGAGTTACAGTAATCCAGGCAGGAAGTAACTAGGCCATGTATAACAGTGGCCAGATCAGATATCTCCAGAAACAGATGTAGCTGGCATACTAGTTTTAATTGTGCAAAATGCACTCCTGTGTTTTCAAGCAAAGTGTAATACCATTCACTACAGGCTGCATCCCTATTGCTTGGTCTGTCTTTAGAATTACCAAAAGCACCCTGTCTGGTCTGGATTAAGTTTCAGTTTATTCACTCTCATTCATCCAGTCCCAACACTGATTCAGACCTGAAGCAGCTTCCTCGGATTTAGGTGGCAAGGAGCGGTACAGTTGGGTGTCACTGGCATACTGGTAACACCAAACCCTAAACTCCAGACAATCCCTCCCAGCAGCTTCATGTAGATGTTAAATAACATAGGCAAAACAGAACCTTGAGGGACCCTACAGCTATACAAATTCCATGCATCTTCATGTAGTATAGTCCTTTTGAGAAAAGGCCATGGTGCCCCAAACTGGAAAGCTATGGTTAAGGATATCCAAACAAACTAGGATATAAAGTCACAGTTTAAATTGCTTTGGAAACCATTACCCATGGTACAAAGTTCAGACTTAAAAAGCAGACGTTTTGGTTTGCAGGAAAAGATGAAGATCAAATACAGGATGGACGGATTCCCTAAAGGAAGCCACAGAGTTGGGTTTACAAGAGCTGAGCAGGGCAGCTGAGAAGATATTTTGGAGATCATTCATTCATAGTGTTGCCATAAATTGAAGGCAGCGCATAACAACAATACTCATACAAATAAACATAAATAATGATAAATATTGAGTACTGGCTTCTTAGCCTGTCTACTCATCCACTTATAGTAAAAGAGGAAGCAAGTGAAAGCAAAGGTGTAAATACATGAAGCTTGTATGTATCCTAAATTTTAAGTCATGATTTAATCATCCATATATGGCCAATATGTGGTACCACATGAAGACACATTAAAAGTGATGCCACTGTTCAATTTTTATTATGTTTTTCCCCATACTGACAGACGAAGAAGTTAGGTATCAGGAACAGCAGTAAGACACTACTGTCTCTCACTCTGCAAACTTGGAAACAAGGAACTGAGAAATCAATTCAAACAACAAGAAACTTCATTTGTTGTTTTTATGTGCTGTCAAGTTGCTTCAGATTTATGGCAACCTGGTGAATTGGTATTCCTGAAATAGGAATTAATACAAAATATTTTCCCAGATCCAGATTGTTTCTGTCTCTCCTGAATATAAAACAGAAAATGCAGCAACCTTTGAAACAAACTTTTAGCATCCAAAGTGTTAATAAAAGAGACAGAAAATGTAGGGAAATTTAAAAATAACTATATTAGAGAAAATGCCAACAATAATGTTTGTGCACATGGGCATACACAATACACCTACAGATGTATGTCTCTACATTCAGATGATAAAGAAAAGGACCAGACTATTAAGCCACGACAATGTCTATGATTCTATCTGATCTCAATGGTGCTGGATAAATATTTAATATAAAATGGTGTTCTGTAGCTATGAGTTCTTGTTTGTTGGGGTAAATCATTCTGTTGCCTGACTTTGCAAATTACTATAATAAGCTTTTAAAAACAGAAAATGAAAAATCAGAAAATGAAAATTTGTGCATTTCTACACTTGAGATACTTCAAATATATGTTGTAGCTAACAATAAATAATGGGAGTGACCTACACTGCCAGCAGGAAGAAACAGTCTAATACAAAAGATCCAAAGTGACTGTATTTAGAGGGGGAGGCACATCCTCAATTTTCCCCCACTTCTTCCTCCAGAGGCAGCACCTCATTATCACATTCCATGTCATTCCTGTGAGAAGACATTAAGGGACAGCAAGCAGGAAAACCAGAGCTGAATCCATAATTAAACAAGATATAATATGAAATTTGCATATGAAATCAACAAGGAGCGCCATTAAAATAAAAAATATTTTAAAATGTTTTATTGTATATTAAAAATAATACTGTCTGTAAGTACAAAGAACTAAAAAAACAGTGTGTGTACCTTTAATTTTCCTACCTTGCTAGTAGACAAAAAAAGGAGAAGGAAGCATGAAGTAAGTATGTATGACATATACAGTATCTATATATGTCTATATATATATTTACCGGAAATTCAAAATTTCTCAAGGGCTCCATCAACTTCAAAGTATGGGAAATCTGCAGAGGGTTTTCCAAGTAGAATAGGAATTTTGTGCAATACAGATTTTAAACCATGCTTTGTGCCTAGCATTTACTGAGTAAATTACTGTCCCATGAGATGAACAGACAAAAGAGAAAAGTTTCTTTTCTATGACAAAAAAAAGTTGTCTAGAAAATTATAATGAACTTAGATTTAATTATTAAAGAGGAGATGAACTGTACTAATGATCTGTGATGCAGAAATCTACAAGTCCTGATTTCAAACACAAAGCACCAGAGTCAGTTTTGCACTCAGTGTAGTTGCTGGCATTCTTCTCTGATACCTGTTCTCTTATCGCCTCCAGCACATCCTTCTAGACTTTTCCAAAGAAACTCTGGTTTCTTTCACAAAGAAACCAGAGGTAGGGAGGTAGGTGTGTGAAAGCTTGATCCAGCCCACTGAAGAAAAATCCTAAACCTTTAGCTTCTACACAAATAAGAAGAGTTTTATCCACTTTGATGGTGAAGTTATTTCACACACACTGACCTCCTTCGGTACCTGTCATGAGATTATGGGACAGCAACAACTATTACAGTTGCATATAGCATTACAATAGCAACAGAAACTCATATTTATATTTTTACTAACCTTGTGATAAACCTTGCTGATCAAATGATTGCTGTGCTATTGTCTGCTGCTCAAATTGATTTATATTCTCTTGCAGTGCATGTTGTGATGTTACAAATCTATCTGAAATTAGATGTACAGGTATAAACCATAGGGAAGAATTAAGCACTTTAATAATTACTACAATGCTTGAAATAATTACAATTACAATTGTTTCTCCAAAATGAAACAACTAAATGTTTAACAAACTGGGGAAGGAGATCTTTAACAAATATGTTTAAAATTCTAAATAGTAGATATTTTATTGTTTTAGAGACTGTAGTGACTGTAGTGTTTTCTTTGTCCTGAATTTTTTAAAAAACCCTGTTTATAGCTTCTGCTGGAATACAGAATTTTGCATTTCCACTATGGTAAAATTACCCAGGGCATGTGATGATAACACTTACTAAGGACATTCTAATTTGACAATAGTCTACCAATTTCCCCCTGACTTTCATGTATGTTAGCAAAATTAAAACCCAATGCATTCCAAACGAAAGCTTTAGGGTAACCCTTACCTAACCAATCTTCTATTAAACTGATAACACTGCTATGGGTTTGATCCAAACTGAGCTAGTCAGATTAACTCACACTTTAGTACCACTGAATTCAATGGGGCACTCTGGTCATGACAAATATAAGCCCCATTGTTTTTAGTTGAAGTACAATGGAACTAACTTAGTCTGCATCCAACATTATGCATTTTGGGTGAGTTGAACATTTACCTTCATCTTGACCCAGTGACTGATCAGTCAGTTGTGTCCTCAATCCTGTTTCCTCTGTGTCTACAACTTGTTGTTGGTCTAAATCTAAGATAGCTTCCTGATCTGTTGTGACACCTTCTGTTTGCTGGAGGTCTTCACTTTCAATCTCCACTTGCATCTGAGTAGAAACATGAATGCTTTGTTGATCTACTGTTGTATCATCAATTGACGCAGCTTGCTGATGCTGCTGCAGCTGCTGTGCAAGCTCATATCTGAAACAGGAAGAAAAGATAGCTCTTGCATGGTCAAGACATTAAGAGGACACTAGGCCATGCTCTGAATTGTCCATATTAAAAACCATGGCAATAATGAAAGCAGCTTTGTTCGGGTTTGGTTTCCTTTGTAATTTAATCTAATTCTTAAATTCTATAAATCACACTAGCTATTCCTATAAAAAACATAACATAATATATCCTGCCCGTCAATAAGCTCAATGAGAAACTATATCAATAATATAACAATCCCACACCCATCAGAATACCATTCAGATACATGTACTATTATCCATTCACATATACACATCACTCATACAGTACTGAATAGTAGAATACAGATATAAAAATGTTTTTCCTCTTTTCTGTACAATATCCTACCGATAGCACACAGTTGCTTCTGTACCAAACCCCTTTAAAACAGCAGTTTAAGTTAGAACAATACTTTGGAACTGTGCTTTGTGAACCCCTTATCCTTTACAATAAGAAAATAAACCATATCAGTTTATTCAGTCTTACTTCATAAATCACTGTGGTAAATAAACATCCTAATAATTCATTTGACAATTGATATCAAATTCACTGGTAGATCCTTTAGAATTCCACAGGTAAGAACTCCTAGATAGAACCTGCTATCAATAAAACTTCCAAATGCAAAACTATGAAACAAGTTTAGAAAATTGAAATCCACATACCTATGTGTTTTCATGTGTTTTTTGCAGTTTAATGAGGTTTTGAATGTTTTTTGACAATATGGGCACATATATGGTCGAAGATCATTATGGATACCCATATGCCTCCGCAGACTCCCACCTGTTGTGAAAGCACCATTACATATAAGACACTTGAAAGCTTTTAATCCAGTATGGGTTCGAATATGTGCTTTCAGTACTCCAGCAGACACAAAGCCCCTTCCACACTGGGAACATTTGAAAGGTTTCTCACCAGTATGTGACCTTTTAAAAAAGGAAAGAAACAAAACCAAAATCAAAGACTGACAGGAGGGAAAGCAAATGTATATTAGGTCTGAGTGATCAAGTTTATTAATTTAGTGTTGAGGGCACTATGATGAACCTCAAGTTCTCAAGTTTTGCTGCCAGAAGTGACGGATGAAAATTGACCATACACTCAGAAGTGGAACCTATAACAAAAAAAATACAGTTCAAATCTCTCTTATTCAGCATTCCAGAGATTTCACTCCATATTCTTTCCCTCCCACTACCCTACCTACCTACAATCACTCAGTATTTTGCATCTGCTAAGGATGCTTACTTTCTCAGTAGACTGTTTTTATCTCTCCTCTCCACCTTTAGGTTTCCTATACAGTAAACACCGTTAGGTTTGCTGCTTCCTTCTCTAAACCTTTGGGCTCCCACAAGTCTGCTGGTACTCTGGATGATGCCTTCTGGTACTCTGGATGATGCCTTCTTGCTTTCATAGGGAAGGGGACCCGGAGAATGAGTTGAAAGTAGGTACATGTGGTAGCCTACAACAAAATGCTGTAGCATGTCCCTGCATATTTGTATGTGTGTACCCTGTTTCCCCAAAAATAAGACAGGGTCTTATATTAATTTTTGCTCCAAAAGACGCATTAGGGCTTATTTACAAGGAATGTTTTTTTCCATGTACAACCATCTACATTTATTCAAATATAATGCCATCTTTTGGTTGCTGCACAATAGTGGAGGGCAGGGTTTCATTTAACTGGGGCTTATTTTTAGGGTAGGGCTTATATTACAAGCAACCTGAAAAATCATACCAGGGCTTATTTTCAGGTTAGCTCTTATTTTCAGGGAAACAGGGTATGTATGAACTCAGCCTACGATTGAGAGGTTGAAAAAGCAAGAGTAAGAACAGTGACACTTGTCTTTGATTATAAGGTAGGCCTTACTTGCACTTTGACTGGACATTTATAGAGAGGTTGTCTAAACACAACTCAATGAAGCATGCAATGTCTAGTTTTCATACACAGCTCTCACTTTTGAACACATGGACATTAGCTTTCCAACATCTATCCAGACAATAAGATTGTTCTCTTTTCTTAAGCAAAAATGGTTATGCATTTCTGCCTTCTTCTCCAGCCACATCCTTCCAGCTTGTTGTCAGTTTTTTTCCCACTGATTTATTATGGCACTGCTGGAATGGCCCATCATTCCCTGCCTTATTTTAACACTTTGGCACACCTCAGGGTCACCCCATGTCTCCTCTTGCACATGGATGTTGTCCTTTGGGCATGTAAGCATGAGTCCAGGAAGATTCAAACTAATGTTAAATGGAATAAGTGACACCAAACTGTACTGTGTAAGTCCATATTAAAATTTAAGAACATTAAACCAATCCATCTATTGGCTTAATTCTAAGCAACCTGCACAAGTATTGAAACATAATGTTGCTAGGAACTTAAGGTTAACATTTCATACTTTCCTTTAAATGTAAAATATCTCTGGGTTAATTTAAAATTATTATTGATTTTCATTTGGTGAGTTGTAAGCCCCAAGTCTATTGCCACCTAACTGATGTGGGCTGCTGCACTTTCAAAAGTTACTTTTTCTTCACTGCTGCCAAGGAATAAACAGGATGCAAAGCATGTAGCAAGTATAGGGGAAGTAGGGGGTGCAAGCTTTTCATCACAGTTCAAGAAGATCTGAACCAGAATGGTAACCATTAATTCATAAGAAAATTATAGAAAATAATAGCCCAAATATTATTACACCCATTATTTAAAAAAGTGTCAGCATGGTAACATATACATTTAACATCTGCACATCGTAATATCAGTATTATTTGGAATGGAGAGAAGTTACTTTTTCCTTCTAACTGACTGATCATTTGGGCAAAGAAACAATCCTGTCTTGTACTGTGCTGTCCTAATTGCCCTATATGTTGCATGTCTTTGGAATGAAAGAAAAACAGCAAATCAGTTTGAATAAGGAATTGCAGAACAGAGGTGAAAAGAGAAAGAAGGTATTTACTGTTTTTCAGTTCTTAAAAATATTGTAAAATGCTTTCTTCTATAATTTACCGGATATGTTGTTTAAGATGGCAAGACTTCTTATATGCTCTGTGACAGTAATAACATTTGTATGGCCTGTCTGCTTCATTCACAAAGCTATTATTGAAGTAACTCTGGAAGAATTGACTATTTCTTGGGATTGGCTGGATAAGACCTGTAGGAGGAAAAAGATGTATCATTGGAAATTCAAAATGTTTCAGTGGAAAAAACAAAAAATGTATGCTTTTAAATAAAAACTAAAGAGAAGTATCTTCGCTTAATACTCAAAAAATACTCTTTGTTCACCATGCTATCCAAATCATATGCTTTGAGCAATATCCAATACTGCAGGGGTCGTCAACCCCCGGTCCGCGGCCCAGTGCCAGTCTGTGGAATTGCCAGAACTGGGCCGCAGATGTAGATCTCCACCCCCGCACACGTGCAGGGGGTGTTGTGCCCACGTGGGGGGTGATGTCAAGCTCACACGCATGCCTGCAAGCACAACACCCCCCACCCATGGAGCTCACTCCCCCCCAGTCTGTCCGTGGCCCCAAAAAGGTTGGGGACTGCTGTAATACTGGATTTCTGCTGGCAGACATCTGGAATTCAGCAAATATGAGATGGGAAGAACTATAAATGGAGCTCTTTAAATGGTCATCCATGAAGTCACATAATTAAGTTTTGCACCTGTGTAAAATCTCAGCCAGAATGTTCCAGAACTGCACAGCTGAAGCAAAAAGCTTTGCTCTACCAATCAAACTGTGCACATGCTCCAACCCATCACTGGCTTCCCCTCAAACTCCCATCCGTCCGCTATCCAATAAATGAAAAATAATGTATGGCAGACAGATGGGAAGAAGGGACGGTTGTATGATTTCACAGATGACCACTCAAAGAACCACACCTGTAAATAAGCAACCTCTTCTTCTTCACGGTTCAAATAACCACACTTACAATTAAGCAACCCATTCTTATTCATAGTCTCCATGAATCTCACAATTGGACTTACCAGCTTGAACGTTGGGAGGAGGGCTGACACAATTGGGACGGGGGGAGAATGAAGCACAGCTGACAATATTGCTTGGTCAAATGCAGTATTATTTTTTGCTCGTAGGTTCAGTTGATAATGATTGATGAAAACACATGGCTGGGTCAAGGTAGCTGCTTTACAAATATCTCAGGTCTGAACTCCTTTAAAAAATGAACCAATTTCTATACTATCAATTTTAGCTTATCTATATCTAGATGTCATACTTGGTGATTATGAAGGGTAACTAGATCATTCCACATTGGAAGAAGGAAACTGTTGGTTGTTATCAGGCATAGGGTTGCAAACCAGGGTTGCTGACGCCACCAAGGAGTTAGAAGGATCACACTGGACTTCCCCTGAGTTATCTTTACAATTACCTGATGAACAAAGGGAAGAAATAACCACAAAAGACTCCCATTCCAAATCTTGGTGAATAAATCTCCCATGGAGTGAATTCATTTTCCAGCACTGGAGCAATAGCTATGACATTTCCAATTTGTCCATCAAGTGAACATGTCTGCATGAGGCATTTCCCCCATGAGTTATCATTTTGAAAACTTCTGGACCTAATGCCCATCTGCAAGACTGAGAGGTTTTTTGCTGAGACAATCCAATTCCTTACTATTGGATTCTGCTATGTGAGTTGCTATGGGGTAGACATATCTGCATATGCACCAATCCTACAGGAGACATGTAAGATGGAGAAGAACTGTGGAATGAGTTTCCTCTTCCTTGTGGGTCGCAATCTGCATTAGTCGACTTTTTACCAAAAATCTGAAAACTTTCAAGGCTTTGAAAATGGCTAGAAGTTCCAGATAACTGATGTCATTCTGCACCTCTCTCAAGGAGACTACAGTTCTCCCTCTGATACTGAGTCCAGGCAAAGGATTGTACTTGGAACCGCAGCAGATCGTAAAATTGAAAGCACCTGAAATTGGCTGCCCTGCAAAGCATCAGATATGGTCGTCGATGATTAGCCGACACCGTCGGTTTCGAAACTGAAGATTTATTAGATTTGTGGGAGTTTCTTAGCTTTCGTTTGATCCACTGACCCCAAGTCTCTATATCTCTTCCTCAATTTCAAGAGAGACTCTGGGTTTGTTTTGGGTTTCAGGACTTGGACCAGGTTGTGACCCATTTGGCCTGTCTCTTTGGGACTAGGAATCTAAAGAATCTAAAGGTCAGTTGAATTATTGTTAGATTCATATTAAAGGCTGAAACAGAAGTGATTTGTGAGTCAATAGCCCACTGCCTGAAGGGTCTTCTGCTATATAGTTTTAGACACTACTGTGGATTTTTCAAGGCAACCTTTGCAAATTGAGCATTTCAAAGATAAATGTGTCTCCTTCAAGCAACACAGACAGTCAGAATGGGGAACTTTCACCTTGTACTCAATGCACTTGTTAGTACCAGAGAGGTCATATATTTAGGCAGGAAAAAGGGAGCCAGGATTGGGGGTGGGAGGCACAAAAAACCTGAGGAAACCCAATTCTTTTTTCCAGACTTTTTTAAGTTGTAAGAAAAAACTAAGAGGATAAGAATGAAAAGCAATGTGAAAGTAAGGAAAGTAATAATAGGAGCAGGTTAGAATTTATGGTTTGGAAAACACTCTCTGATTCAGTGGATAGAAAGACTGAAGGGAAGCCGGTAGCGACTTGAAGCACATGTGCAGTGTGATGGAAGTAAAGCAAAACTTTTAGCTTCAGTTGTGTTCTTCTGGAACATTCTGGTCAGGCTTTCACACAGGTGCAAATAGCAGATGACCTAACAGAGTAAGAGATGCTAATATGGAGTATTTCTTTCCATACATATCTTGCTGCAAGGAATTATAAAATCTGTAATAGCCCACTCTCACACAGAATTATGTATACAGTGGTGCCTTGCTTAATGAGCGCACTGTATAACGACGAAATCGCATAGCGATCCTTTTTTTGGATCGCTAATGCGATCGCTTACCGATGGGCCCTATGGCCGAAAATCGCTTTACGAAGATCGGTAAGCGTTTCGCTTACCGATCTTCGCAAAACGAAGCCCCGACGATCAGCTGTTCGGCGGACAAAATGGCCGCCGGAAGCGCCGTAATGGCCGTGCGCAGCGTTTTCGCGCCCTCCCCTCGCTTAACGAGGGCGCGAAAATGGCTGCCGGCCATAGGAAACCTTGCTGAACGGTGAGTAAAGGAGCCTTTTGGAACGCATTAAACAATGTTTAATGCGTTCCAATGGCTTTCCCTGTCCCGTTCAGCGATGTTTCGCTATAGCGAAGGTTAATCCGGAACGGATTAACCTCGCTATGCGAGGCACCACTGTATATGATTCCTATGCATTCTGATGGAATTTACAAACCACATGCTGACTTTGTGCCATCAGTTGCAGGCTATAGGTGAATGGTTCCCAATCTTTAGTCCCTAGACATCCTTGGACTACAACTCCCAGAACTTTTGTCCAGTACAATTAGTGGTGAAGGCTTCTGGGAGCTTTAGTTGAAGAAAATCTAGGGACCAATCTTGGGAAGCCCTGCTATAGATCATGATCCTGTATTGTACAGTAGTCATTGCTAACCACTCAAAATGGTTCTGTGAAGTATGGTGGCAGGATCACTATTATCACTAAGTACCTAGTTAAAATACAAGTTTCACAAGACTGACCAGCAGAGCAGAATTAAGAGCAATATGCTAGAATGAGTTTGCTAGAAATTTGCATTTGCAGACATATACTATATTTTAGTATAAATCTAATCAATAGAACTCTCCGAAGACATTACCTAGATCTGTGATGAGGATTGGTTCTTGCAAAGGGATATCAGGTACTGGAACACTGGTCTTCCCTATTCGGATTTTTGCAGGTTTACGTTGATGTCGCATCTTTCTTAATTCAGTGTGTTTAAAATGGGAGGCAATGTGTGTCTTTCTGTGACCTGACGTTCGGAATTTTTTATCACAGTGCGGACAAGCAAAAGGCCTAATCCCTAAAAAACAAACAAACAAAAAAAAACCCCGCAACAGTTACTTCTTTAGTTGTTCTCATTTCAAGTGCTGCAAAAAGGTAAAGACAATCATATGTTTAGAAACTGCTCTGTCAGCTTCTATGCATAGCTTACCTTATAAAAATGCTACCTGTAAAGTCTTTCACTAACTCAAAATATACTGAGAGCACATTAAATAACTTGCTTCTCCGACATCTTCCTGCTGCCCTTTCAGCATATATATTTGTTAATCTGGTTCTAACTGCACACAATTACAGATAATTACAAACTGAAAGAAGAAAGGACATGAAAGGGGAAAAGAAAAAGGAAAGGGACAGGAACAAAAGGTAGTAGTCTAGACTGGCATTGGCATATAGATAGGTATCTGGCGATATATTTCATTTAAACTTAAGAGCTACCATTCTTTGTGTTGATTTCATTCTATAGATCAGAATGTTAATACAAAGTCATAGTCTAAAAAAAAATACACTCTAGGTTTATGCAAATCGCCTTAACACATTTGCAGCTTAATAACTGCCAAATCATATGACGGCTGCATTGAGGTGAGACGATAATCTATGGTTTTAATGAGATGTGAAAAAAAACTAAGCCATCCAATTTCCTCATCTCTTCACATAGTCTAGAGAAGTTTGGATGCCTCTGCTTCCACATCTGATTGACCACAGTTTATCATACCATTCAAGCCCTGCAGATTGTGATTACTCTTCAACATAATTAATTTCAAAGGTAGGAACTGCAAACCATAGTTACTTGGAGCTGTCTTTCTTGAAACTATTAATACTTAGGATAAACCATAGTTCTGGATCTACAAAAGCTTCTAACTTTTCATTGTTGCATGTGCATGTGTTCTGTGCTGTCAAGTCAGAACCAACTTAAGAGTGACCCTAATGGGGCTTTCAAGGTAAGTGAGATATTTAAAGAGTGGTTTAACGAGTTGCACTTCCCCTGTGAGTTTCCATGGCTAAGTGGAGATTCAAACCCTGTCCTAGCCTGTCACTCTATCCTCTACACTACACTGGGAATCCCTACTGTTGCATAGGAAAGATAAAATAAAGGAGAATGCACATGTCTAGGGAGAAGCTTGAGTTGTTCACATCATACCTAAACCACAGTGATGTACCGACATTTTTCTTCTATCCAACATGACAAACCCCCTTGGTAGTATTTATGACATATAAAGTCTTAATAAGTTTTCTTGTTTATAAATTAGGACTTTACAACTAGAAATTTTTTAAAATTTATTTTTTTTACTGTCTAAAACTGCAATAAAATGCTGACAATACTCTACAGTGCTTGTTTACTTGGAAGGAAACTGCAGTTAAGTTCTTTTGTCCCCAAGAAGTATCTTTAGGACAATATCCTGAAGAATCATTATCTTTACATTCTCAGTAATTTACCAAGAACAAAACAAAAATGTCCCACAATAATAAGTGCCATGGCTGCCAAAATGTTCAGTAAAAGTTCACGTTTTTAAAGAAAGCTTAAGAAGTGCATCATGAAACTCATACCTGTATGCAAACGAATATGCACTTTTAAACTTCCTGAGGTAGAAAAGCACTTCATACAGTACTGACACTTAAAAGCCTTTATGCCGGTGTGTGTTTTTATATGTGCTGTTAGAGTACTCTTCACAGCAAAGGCGCGGAAACACTGTGGACATTTGAATGGCTTCTCATGTGTATGGATACGAATGTGTCGCACTAGATCACTGGGTTTCTTAAATTCTTTAGAGCAGTATGGACAAATATGCCACCGTATTCCATTCTCCTCACGTATGGAACCTAAAATATAATTTTAGAATAGATATTAGAAGCATATATCTTACTTGTTCAAAATTCTACAGATTCAACTAAAGAAATCAGACTATGAAAGGAATCACCAAGATAGCTACTTTTATCAATATAAAAGTATTGTATACTTTTATAAAATACTTTTCTGGCAACCAAAGTTCCCTTAAGAACTGTTCTCAGCAAGTCCCACTGAAACAAATGGCCACTGAGTAGTAACACTGCTGTTTCTTGCTTCTACAATGTTTTTGCAGGACATTTTCACAATAGATTCTACCTGTTATTTTAGACCATGCGATTGTTAACTACCTCAGTCACAATAATCCTAACTGCTCCCTGAGTATTCTCACTTCCCAAATACAGTATATGTATCTGGGCATTAGAAAATGCTAATATAAATAGACAACCAAAACAAATCCGTTTTCTCAGCATGTTCCCTATTAGAGTAGGTACCCCGAGTCCTCTCTAGATGCTTTGGAAAGGACATACTCATGAGTTACTACCATGTTGCCTAAACATGCGAGGTGTAATTCGCAATAAATGGAAGCCATCAGGTTGCCTAACCTTGCCCTGTAGCCTAGGAGTTTACTGCTCTGTGAAGATGGCTCCTGCTAGGATGATAGACAGACATGGACTAGTTAGGGTTTCCAGAGTATAAGTACTTGGTTCCATATGGACTGGACGAATTCATCCATCCTAATGAAATCACATAGACACACACATTTTTATTAAAAAATTTCAACATGCATACATCCTACCTAAGTCTCGATATTTTGTTTATTCCAGCTCGGGTTCTCCTATAAAACAAATATTCTCAAACCAACATAGTAAAAGAAGCATTAAATAGTGCACTGATTCCTAAATTAAATATTTTATACAGACATGTTAATAACTTGCAGTCCCAATCCACGCAAAAATATAGCTATGCATTTCCTACAATAGGAATGAATGCCTCCAAATTAGAATACATTTCTATGTAGAATAGTACTAAAACGTCATTTCATCAGTCCACCTCCACTTATCACAACATGAGGCACTGCAAGAATGAATGGATGGATGGATGGATGGATGGATGGATGGATGGATGGATGGATGGATGGATGGATGAATGAATGAATGAATGAATGAATGAATGAATGAATGAATGAATGAATGAGCAGTGTGAGAAAAGCAGCCATACAAATACGCTGAGGCTTTGCAAATAACTCAGTCTATATGAACTGCAAAAGAAAAGGTGATTCTCCTGTCCATCCGCTATGAAGCTTGTTCTACGAACACAGATTTGCTTGAATGTTTTAAATGGAGACATGTCTCTTTCCTTTTTAGAGTTCTTAACTGCCAAAGTAACAATGCATCTTAGCCTTCCAAAGATATCAGGGGAGTGATAGGAAACTAGTATTTGGCAAACAAGAGAAAAGCGCATTAAAGTATAAGCAAGTGTCATGCTATCATTCAGTTGTCTGGATACTGGAAAGTTAAGAGCAGCATCTCACCTGCTGAAACAGGTAATATGTGTGGTGCGGCTTCAGAGCTGCAATACAGACTGAAGCACCTCTTTAACAACTGTTGCTTCAGTGGATGCAAAAAATAATAATTTTATGTTTAGTGAAATTATGAAGGGATGTCTATTCTGGGTAATTCTTATATATATCTGAGCCAGAATTTCTCAGTACAGTACTCTTCCTGAGACCAAACAGATTTCCATTTTTCCTCTGCCCTTGACACCATAAGCTGCAAATGGGAACAAATTCACTTCAAGGATTATATTTCATATATGTTTTCTTAACATCAACCCAAGTCTGGTTTTTGTTTGTTTGTTTGTTTTTTGCAGGTTTAGAGAGGAAAGTGGGGTTTTCTTGCGCTTAGAAAGAAGAACTGAATTTAGGAAATCAAAACAGATGTCCTATATATATCCTAATAGAAGGGTAGAAGGTTAGAAAAGCCAAAAGGGCCACCAAATCACCCTCCAGCTGAAGTAAGGCCCCTGAGCACCACAGAAGCCCCATACATGTCTGGAAAAGTATAAAAGGCCAGGCCAAAACAAAACTAGGAGTGACTAGAATGTCATTTCTGATTTGTTTTGTTTTTTTCAGGGTTTAGGAAGTTTGGCAGACCCCTCCAAACCAACCTAAAGCAAAAGCCTCTGGGACCAGAAAAAATAAATTTTTGACCAGAATGCATAGCTTTGCTACATGCTGCCCACAGGGGAAACCGTGCACACCTCATCCTTTTTTAATCTCCCACTGAATCTTTTATCAACCTGTTTTCTGGTGGACGCAAGAGAGTATGAACAATCTGAAGAACTGTTACCACCCTGTATGAGCCTTTATATCGCTTAAGATATTGTTGGTAGACGTTTCTCCGGGTGCTACCACCTTCACAGGCACATCTGGTGAGAACACAAAACAGGGCCTTCACTGCAGCTGCTCCCAGGTTGTAGAATGCCCTGCCACCACAGAAAAGGTTGGCCTCCCTCTCCTGCCATTAGGCGCAGACTCTACTTTTTAGGCAGGCTTTTAACAGCTAATTTATGCATTTTAAAATCTGTTTTGAGGTGTTTCAACAATTTTAACCGTTTTTTATTTTTTAATATTAATATATATTTAATTGTTTTTAATGTAATACTTTATCTGTTTTAAAGGGGAGGGTGTTAATAGTTTCTGAGCCACCTTGGGCAGAAAGGCAGTAATGTAATGGGCAGAAAGGAAGCTTAGAAATTAAATAAATAAACAATCTCAATTGTTTGACAGTGACAAGTGGCAATAATAGGTGCAATAAAGGACTGTAAATAGTACCATAGAATCACCATACACAATAAGCACTTCACATTTACCAGGTAAAAACTGAGACTTTTTCTTCAGAATTCGTCTTTCTTTTTTCTCTACTTTATCAGTATTCTCTTGCTCTTTAACTTGTTCTGTATTGCTAGAGTCAACTTGATGACCGGAGATATTCTGAACATCCGCATTTTCATCATGTCCTGAAGGCGCTTTACTTTCACTGCAGTCAGCATTTGCTGACACAGGGATTGAAGAGAGCCCACTGTTTTCCAAGGCTTGCTAAGACAAAGACAATGAATTAAACTGAGAGCAAAATTCATAAGTATTTCTACTTAAACTTAGCTGAAAGGTTGAGGCATGAATGAGCCAATTTTCAAGAAATTATGTTTGAATTGTTACAAACCTCAAAACTCTAAGTGAACTGAAATTCAGAAAACAGTGATAGTCATGCGGGGGGGGGGGGAATCCCACTCCCTTCCATTAATAAGGCAGTATTTTTTTAGGACCAGCCAAAATTCCACAAAAGGTAGCAAAAGTTTAGGAGAGTTGAAAAATGGTTGCATTTTCTATCACTTGGACTGATTGTAATAAAAGCTATTCCCCAACTATGGATCTGGGATGAATTCACAGATATTCAAGGTCATTACACAAGTACCTAAATGTTGCTACCATTATGTAGTATTCAGAATTGAAACAAAACTAAATCAGAGTGTAAGTTCAGTCAACTAACAGCTATGTATCTGCTTACACTCTCCACCCTCACAGAGAAGAATATTATAAATTAACAAAAAGTTGCTGCTCAGACTTACTTGCATTGTTTTTAAAAAATATATTTTGTCACACAATGTCACACATTTCTAAAGAGGTATTTTAATTTTTCCTCTTTCTACTTGTTACCATTAATATTAAAATGAGCAATATCATTGTACACCTAAGAATGGAGCACACAATTGTGTGAATGAAGGACCAAGAAGTTATACTCATCATTCCTTAAAAATGTTTAATTTGTGATGAACAGAGTAGCCTCACATACAAGACAGCAATTCCTTTCGATCAGTTCATCCATTAAGGAGAAATAAGGCACACATTAGGAAAATGGTTAATGAGGAATTCGGCAGTCACCATGAGCAACTTTCCCTTTAAAATA
Source organism: Pogona vitticeps (assembly GCF_051106095.1). Taxonomy (NCBI): domain Eukaryota; kingdom Metazoa; phylum Chordata; class Lepidosauria; order Squamata; family Agamidae; genus Pogona; species Pogona vitticeps. The sequence goes on from NC_135786.1 coordinate 170,905,587, forward strand.
ACAGTTGAAATCCAATAACACAAAGTTATGGCATATAAGTTTGATGATCTCAATAGCCACGAACATATTCTGGTAATTAAAATCTCACACACATTGGTTCCTAGGCCCTCTTAGGATATCTTTCTTCCTGGGGAAGACTTTAAGGACAGTGGGACAGGAGAAACCTTAAATATCTGAAAACTGCTGCTGCAGGTCCACCTGTTGCAATTTTCAGACATTTAAAGTCATAAAGTCTTCCCACACCCATCGCACTGTCCTTACAGGCTTCCCCAGGACCAAAGAGATCCTAAGAGGGCCTAGGAATCAGGGGAGGAGGGACAGATTTTAACTGCCAAAAATTGGCCGCAGCTGATGACACCATCCAGCTTATACAATGTAACTTTTCATTACTGAATTTCAGCCAATGTGTCAGTACTTTCCCCTCCTACAAAAAGCTTGTGACAAGCAGATGCTATTTTACTATCAAAATAATCTAGCATCTTACCATATAGGGAATATGTGCGAAAGAGAACTTATCTAGCCCAGTTCACTAATTTTAGGAACCCTAGAGCATTGCTTGATGTTCCTAGCTGGACCTTTACACGCCAAGTACAGAAAATTCCACATAGTGAAAGGGGAGCTGAGAGTCCAAAACATATTACCTTACCTGCAGAATGTCTCTGTTGATTCCCACAGCCATACTGAGTTGCTGACCAGACTGCTGGGGCTGATTATTTTCCACTGGCTCGGACAACTCAAGGAGCTGCTGAATAACATCAGTTACAGATTGCTGGCCTTGATGTCCTGCAGTTGAAGTTACTGGATTGTCTGTCTATGGACAAAGAAATAGAGCCTTGAACGTACAGATATAAGCTGGAATGCAACCCAAGACTTATACACATTATTTAAAATCCAACATTTTGTTTGAGACATGACACTGGAGTATGCTGCTCAGTAATCTGTGTAGCTACTGTACATTGTCCTGTAATCTAGGTAATGACAGAATATGGAGAAGTATTTTAAATTCTCACTAAATAGCCCCCAAAATCTCAAAATAAAGCATTATCAAACAGAAGTAAACATTGTCTCTCCCCATATGAGCTTCCCAATCCTTTATGGTAAGCTGAAAACCCTCTCTTGTGTATCTGCCTGTACTTGAGACTCATTTGGCTGGAACAGTTCGGAGCACCTTCTTGAGCTACTGATGATTTATGGAATTCTTTGCCCCAAAAGATCCATCTAGCAACCTCCCTAACGCTTCCCTACTATCTTATTTTTCTTGCAGCACAATCCCAAATTGGAAAATACAGCATAAATAGCTCATAAAACATAAATTACATATAATTAGGCTAAGAATTCAAATACTCACATTCTTCCATTTATTATCAACAGGCTGCAACAAATTAACAGATGATAATGTTAGTGGCTGAGCCACAGAATCCTGTGGGAAGGGGAGGAAAAACAGAACCCATATGTGTGAACCACAGAGATCACAAAAGTGAAATCCTGCAAATCCATTTCCATTACACTCATGTTAGGGTAAACCAGCCAACATATTCAGTAGTTTTATATGGCCTTTCTCAACCTTGGGTTACTAGCAAATTAAAACAAAGGAACTGTGCTAAAAACACATTAACTATCCATCAAATTTTGGACAACCACATCAAAGAGTAAGCCAGACATCTAGGAAGATTTATCATATTTCAGGACTACATGTGTTAGACAGCAGATGGTTGCATGAAGTATGCTGTTGCTGCAATTACTTAACACTGCATTAGCAACAGCAATAACACCAGCCCCCTTCTCTTGCTGTTCTCCACCAATCCTGAGACTGTTTCTCCTGAAGGCCCTGGCCAATATTTTCCTAGATTCAGACTTAGATCTACTGGGAAGCAAGAACTTTTGGCTATTTGCTAAATTCTAGATTACTTAGCTTTCAAACAATAGAGGCATTTTCACAGGCAATGTTTTGGGCGGTGCAGCATGCCATGCCATCTCTCTCTGAACTTCAACAAATGGGAAAAGACACAATACAGTGGTGCCCCACATAGAGACGATAATCCGTTCCGGATAAATTGTCGCTATCCGGATTCGTCGCTATATGGGGCAAAAAACCCCATAGGAACGCATTAAACCCTGTTTAATGCGTTCCTATGGGGGGGAAACTCACAGTTATGAGAAGATCCTCCATAGGGGCGGCCATTTTCGGTGCCTCTAAAGCGAGGCAACACAGCGGGCAGCCATTTTGGAACCGCCGATCAGCTGTGCAAAAATGGGGCCTTTGGGAGGACCACGGGGGAGCCGTCCCCGCGGTCCTCGAAAAGCCCTAGCCGGCATTTTCGCCCAACTGAGCGGCGGGAGCTTCCGAAGGACCGTGGGGGAACCCTCCCCCGCGGTCCTTCCAAAGCCACCGCCGGCATTTTCGCCCAGCTGAGCAGTCAGCTGGGGGAAAATGGGGCTATGGGGAAAAATCGCAAAGCGATTTTTCCCCATAGGCAACATCGCAATGCGATCACAAAAGCGATCGCAAAAAAGCCATCACTCTGCGGATTCGTCGTTAAACGGGGCGGCAGTTAAGCGAGGCACCACTGTATTCACTTGCATATATTTCTGAGCAAACACAGAACACACACACAACCACATACTCAGAGAAGGTATTACTTCCAACATTTTTGCGACTGGATATTATGAATTGAGAGCAGTGGTAGCCAATCTGAGCTGATATCCACTGTGTCTTTTAAAAAATCAAGATGTGCCCACAAGCCAAAAAAATGTGGTTTGTGACCTCTGATTTTAAGGCATTAGATCAGTTATACTTAAAGGAATTTAACTGGAGGAAAAACATGTTTACAAAACAAAATTTAAAATAAAATGAACCTATGGACTGAAATGAATGGAAATTCTTGACGTATGGAAACTGTGCTTTAATGCAGTGGTTCTTAACGTGGGCAATAATGCCCCCCAGGGGGCGATTTCATTTTTCAGGGGGGCGGTAGAATGAAAAGGGGCGGTGTGGGGGCGAAAGAACACAAGGGGGCGGTAGGGGGGCGCTGGAGTGAGCCAAACCTGTGAAGGTGACTGCAGCCGCAGTGCTGGCAGTAGATCCGGTGCTTCTGCTGCCGCCAGATGATCCAGCTCTTTCTACCTGCCACGTCTCACCTTTCTCCTTTAGGGGAGCACTGAGTGTGGATCGGGTAGAAGGAAAGGGTCTCTTGGGTTCTCGTCCTTGCCCCATGAAGCGCTGCCTCGCACCCGGGTGGGGAGGGAGACTAGGTAGGTAGGTAGGTAGGTAGGTAGGTAGGTAGGTAGGTAGGTAGGTAGGTAGGTAGGTAGGTAGGTAGGTAGGTAGGTAGGTAGGTAGGTAGGTAGGTAGGTAGGTAGGTAAGATATCATCACCTCAGGGAGGGGGGCGATGATAACTTCCTCAATGGCTCAAGGGGGCGTTTCTTTCAAAAAGGTTAAGAACCACTGCTTTAATGTACTGTAAACCACCCAGAAAATGTGTGTACTGTCAGGCAGAATACAAACTGAAACAACAAACAAACAAACAAACAAGTAGTTTCAAAAAAAATCCATTCATATCAGTGAGACGTAAATGGCAGAAATCCTGAATGGCTTTTAACCTAGTTAAAGAAAAAAAAAGGAGTATATATCACATGTGTAGACTCACACTCATACATAAAAAATGTTTATAAGGAGACAAGAAACTAAACCCAACCCTATTCACCCAAAAAGGATTAAACTGCAATGTTACCGTTGTAATGTGTGACGTTTCCGTAGCAGAACTTGTGTTTTGTGTGCTACTCATATGCATCTTGCTGATATGAGTATTTAAGCTGCCTAAACTTTTAAAGATACAACTACACTCTGTACAGTTATATGTCGGGCCATTCTTCACCTTTAGGAACAGAAGAAAGGGGGAGATAATCAAATATTAAATCTGTGCATTCCACAAACAAACAAAATTATAATTAATCACAATTGAAAAATGACTTATTTTATTACCAAATTTATGGAACAGTCAAATTTGCATTACAGGTGATCTTAAAAGTAGAAATATCTCAAAACATTCAAACCATGCTTGTTAGCATGAGATAACATAACACTGATACCAAAGAAACACCATATTTTACTCATAGAACTGAAAAATCCTTGAAGTACAAACAATGGCAAGGGGTTTCCAATTTGATTTTTGAAGGTAAATAAATTAAATTAAATAACTTCCCATAAAAGTATATGGATCCTTAACTTTTATTTATTTTATTTATATATATATATATATCCCGCCTATCTGGTCAATTACGACCACTCTAGGCGGCTATGACTACAAAAGCAAAATATAGATAAAACAAAGAAAAATGTGCTTGGTGAGTGGCAGAGCTCCTGAAAGCTGGGCCCACTTAAGGTACTCCAGCAGTCAACTTTTGTCAGATTAGCTCAAAAAAATAACCTGAGCTACTTCCTGAAAACCAGAAATAGCTCAGTTTATTTGGCAAGCTTACCCAATTTGGAAGCCAGATCTACACATCCCCAAAGGCCAGAGACCAACACACTACTATCATGTTGAAGAAAAAAAAAAGAGGAAATATCACGTATCACATTCTTCTTTTTCCCTCTCTTGTCACCACCATGAATGAGTATGCAACGCCAGAATTATTTTCCAGCTGAGATCTTAATCTGAGCCTGAGAAGAATGAGAAACCCTTTTAATACTCATGGACCCTGTGAGGTGAGTGTTACAAGCTCCAGAAAGATATCTAGAAGAAATTTCACAGATGGCACTGGAGTTGTTTTACAATCAGACTGCTTCTTTCTACTTCCATACCATTCCCTTTTAAACCCATTACACCATTACACTATTCTCATGTTCACGAACACCTCCTTTCCTTCCCTCCTTCTCTCAGAATTTTGTGCCATGATCACAGGAACATCCTTCCTGCAATGCTTCTGGCAGTGGAACAGTTCCCTTAGAATATCTTTATGCATCTAAATTGATATTAATCATCAAGTATCAAACCATATAATTAACGGCTCTCATATCAGTGAAATACTGATTAAAAGGTCTTAATGTAGGGTATATAACCCAGCTCTGTTATTACCTCTGAATGTACTCTTTGAATATGCGACTGAAGATTGCCTTTCTGAGAGAAGGCTGCAGGACAAAAGGCACAGGCATGGGGTTTTTCACCCGTGTGTTTGATCATATGAGTTTGCAATGCCCCTTTCTGATTAAATGCTTTTCCACATTCACTACATTTAAATGGCCGTTCACCTGAGGAAGAAGGAAGATGGGAAGTTCTCATTAGTAAGAAGCAACATTCAAAACAGGCATCATGACTTTCCCCCTACAAAGTCTATGTGAATAAAACAAATACTAAAACTGTTCTGTGTAATCATTTTCCTGTGCTTTGCAAGTGTGAAAATAAAATCTAGCATTGATATGCATCATACTGATTTAAGTGTATTTATTAGAGCATCACTAACATGTAGTCACATGATTCCATGCATTCTTGCAGATGGACAACAGAGGCCTCTCTCTGAAAAACTGTCCTAGTGAGCATCCTTTCCCTCAGATGCAACCATGCCAGTTTCCAAAATACCTGCCAATATGCAGCAGGTCTTGGGACCTGCAAATCCATTGATAGCACCATTTTACTTAGCCAGCTAGTCCAAGCAAACAGGTTGTCTACAGCTGGGCTAGAGCAAAACTGGTACAGTATATGTAATTTTTCATAATCCTGTGGAAAATCTGGTAAACAAAGAAGTCATATCCCAAGAAGTCATATCCCTACCAAAAACAAAAACAAAATAAAAAAAAAACCAAGCACACTAGTATATAGTTGTCCTGCAAAAGTTTTGAGTGGACCTTCTCTATGGCTTCTCTGATACTGTAGAATGTGTTACCTCAGCAAGGTAGGTTGGCCCCTTCCCTTTTATCCTTCTACCAAAACTGACCCACTTCTTCAGGCAGGCTTTTAGCAATTATGACTGAGTCCCTGGATGCTGTTGTGTTTTTGTTTTTGTTTTTGCTTTATGATTGTCTAAGTCTGTTTTTAAAGTTTAAATGCTTTTTAATTAATTAGTGGATTTTTAATACTGTATGTTTAATGGCTTTTAATCTGTAATTTACTGTGTTTTAGTATCTGTTTTAATACTGGGTTCCCTCACTGAAAGAAAGTGGCCTACAAATGATACAAATAAAAAACAAATAAATTCAGTTTTCTATGACTGACAAAATAGTTAAAAGAAACTGCAGATTACAAGCCACCCTCAAACACAATATTTAAAGTATGATACAGACACAAAAAACAGCTATCTTCCCTTCATTCTATGTAATATTAACAAGCATCCTCCACACTCACATATGAAACAAAGTTTCAGAGACTGAAATCTACAGAGGATTTCCTGGCATATACTTCTTTAGATCTAACCTGATCTGCTGAGAGATAAAAAACAAACACACCACAGAGGATGCATTCATTCCACTGGGTGTGTTTATCTGCATCCCAAGAGCAGCTATCCTAAGAAAGAAAAACTATTAAAACAAACTATGAAAACTGACAGAGATTATTGTCTCCATCAACTTCCATTGAGTCAAAGAAATGCGGCAAATTTGTATTCAATCTGAGATTAACCAAGGTTTTCTCCTGGGAGCGAATAGCTTAAGTCAGTGGTGGTGAACCTTTTTGGGCCTGAGTGCCCAAAATGAAAAGAAAGAAAGAAAGAAACCAAAACCCAGTGGGCAGCGGCAATAGCGGCATCAGAACCAGAAGTGGTGGCAGAAGGGGGAATCTCAGGATGGAGGTGCCTCGTGACCCCACTCTGGAACCGCAGCCAGCGCCAGATGCTCTGAGTTCCTGGCCCGCCACCTGTCAAAGTGTCAGCACTGCGGCTGCAGCCACCTCCTGAGGTTTAGCTGTGGGGGGCAGTAACGATCTAGTGACTTATGACTTGCGTGCCCGCAGAAAGGGCTCTTTATGTCAGCTGTGGCATGTGTGCCATAGGTTCACCATCGCTGGCTCAAGTGACTTCTGAATCAAGCTGACATTGTTTTGGGGAGGGGAGGGGAGGGTTGTTGCTCACTTCTATCACAAATTTAAAATGTTTCACTGCTCAAGATCATGAATATCATACACTCTCTCACATACATATTTCACCAGTGGATTGGCTTCTTATGTACTATTTCTGCATTTCACATACTAAACAATTCCTTATTAAACTAGATTCTTTGTTATGTCTGAAAAATTAAAATTCATTTTCCATTTAATTAAAATTATGCAATTCTAATATATTGGAGCTATCAGTTATATACCAATCTTTTCCAATCAAACAGAATAGGCAAATATTTTTCTATTACAGCTCGGAAGGTGCACTTCGAGTTTGCCTGCTAAAGTATATCAAAGACCAGCATATATCAGAAAGCTAAAAATAAAAGTGTTTATTGTAAATCACCAGTCTGTAACCAGAAAGCAGTGCACAACAAAATATAGAAAAACATTATTTTGAAACAGGCCAATTTTATAAAACTATTTTCAAATCAAAGAGCTTTGGTGAACTTGGAAGCTTTTGGTATTTTGTGCATTTCACACACTGCACATTAAAATGATATTATAAACCGGTGTCTTTAAAAGCTATCTCCAATCACACCACTTATACCCACTAGCACTTATACCCACTGTATAGTGGTCTCAGGGTACATGGTGCAGCCATTTTTCCTAAAGCTAAATAGGCTTGTGTCTGGCTATTGCCTACAGGTAAGATGACTGGGAACCCCATGTATTTTGCCTTGACCTTCATGATGGAAGAAAGGGATAGTAAATTTATGTTAAAAATCTGTGATCTTAAGTCCTACTTTGCACTGAACCTTTTACAAATGGTTGGGAAAGATGCAATGCTCGTTCTGTTAACCACACAGAGGACTCCCAATGCATATTACTTAATATGCAGTATATAATATGTTTCCCCGAAAATAAGACAAGTCTTATATTAATATTTGCTCAAAAAAAGCATTAGGGCTTATTTTCAGGGGATGTCTTTTTTTTTTTCATGTACAACAATCTACATTTATTCAAATACAGTTACGTCATCTTCTTCTGGTTGCTGCACAATGGGGGAGGTCGGGGTTTCACTTAACTGGGGCTTATTTTCAGGTTAGGTCTTATTTTCAAGGAAACAGGGAATATTTGTGACAAACGTGTCTGAGAAAACAGGTAACACAACAGCCCATTGCATGAGCACTTTCTGCACTTGCACAAAGAGGTACTTTTGTACCCTAGGGCAACTGCTGCTTGCACTGTGGCATGTTGGAGATTGGGTGGCACTACACAGGCAGAGGGCTCTGCTCTACCAGACAACAGGATTCAATTCCTGATATTTTATTTTACTAAAATGCATCCAAGGTAGAGATCGGTTTGGATTAGCTTCAGTAAGGTTTAGTGGATCAGACCCACAGGAGTTGCACAGGTACCCCGAATTTCCCGCCCCAGGCTTTCTTGCCTAGCCTCCTTATCTGAGTGGGCTCCCGCATCAAGAGGTGGGGTAGGGAATCCAGAGCGCCTGTGCAAAAACTGCGGGCCCGATCCACTGATGCACATCAAAGCATGGTTCGTGCCCATCTCTAATTCAAAGCCATTTTTACCCCTTTCTTTATGAAGGATTGATACAAAGTAACATACTGTTCCATAAATGAAGATCAATGGTTATGAAGCATACCATCATTCTATTAAACCTAAAAATGTTATAAACAGATTACTTATCCTAAAAGATAATAAAGAAATAACATCAAGATGAAACAATGCATGTCAACAAAAATTCAGGATCTCACATGTCTAGACATTTTCAATTTTTATTATTATTTATTTATTTAAATTGAACCTCTTACCTGTGTGTATTCTAACATGTCGTGTCAACTGACTTGGCTTCTGGAAAGTTTTTCCACAGTGTGGGCATGAATATGTAAATCCACTTCTGTCAATGTTTCTGTTGTATGATCTTGTATTTGATACCCTGTGCACATACATTAAGCAGTAAGATTTTATGGTAAATTTGATTCTTCAGTCACCATCTCAACTGGTAGTGAAATTATTTCATGCATTATCTTCAAGTAGTTTTGGCTCTACCAAGAACTACATGTAGAAATGCAGATAAGGTATCCAACACTGCAGGTGATAACTGAATTTTCCAACTTTTTTATGCTGAATTTGTATTAAAAAAACAAAAGGAATCGTGTGGGTATTTGAGTAAGATTTGTGTAACTTGCTTCAGCTAACTGATGAGGTGCTGGGGCATGTCTTGGTCGTGCAATTATGCACATGACCACGCATGCAACCAAGACATATATTGGTATCTTGTCAATTAACTGCATTTAGCTATGCCAAGTTATCCAAACTTTATGGGAACACTAATAGCATTCTGGCCAATTAAAAAAACCAGGCTCCCATTACTTTTGCCACAAAACAGAGCAATTCTGAGTGATGTGAATTTACATCATCACACTCCCTCCTTATTTCCCCCCCCCACAGCAATGCCAGAGAACTGATGAAGATGGATTCAAATTACTGTGATTAAATTTCTGATCAACTAAAAAGGAGGCCCTAATATTATTAAATTAATACACTGAATGCAAGTGCTGATAAAAAAAATTGCAGATGGCAAACACTACAAAGATGTACTTTTACTTCTACAGGGAAAGAATGCAATGTCTGCTACACAGTTGCAAATAAAAAAACATGAAAACTAAAGCAAATTGAATCAAGGGAACAACTAGAATTCTTGTGACAACACAATTAAACAATTCATTGATTAGGTTTCAGGCCTTACTGAAATGCATGTGGGGATCCACTCTAGAAAGAAAGGAATAACAAATGTCAGCTAAGAAATAAGCTACAAGAAATGGGGGGAGGATGATTTCTGAGTCAATTTTCACACATGTCAAGTAAAAATTTGTTGACAAGGCAGAGAGAATACACAAAGGAAACAACAGAGCACATGGGCTTAATCTGGACATTACTAGTACTCACACCATTATTTGATTGTTATAGGTAAGGGGCTACTACTAGTCTTCTGCTAAATGAATTGGTGTGCTGTTCTGATGACTGCGTGAACTGGGCCAAAGAGTGGAAGTAAGGTATCTACTGTAGATCACAAGTTACCTTTAAAAGAAACTCTAAATTTCTCACTGTCACAGTTAAGCCAAATGTATACAAAAATACATTACACAGCCATACTTTATGAGAGTTTATAATGACACTCTGCTTCAGTTACTCATCCTTTCATGTGAAAGCAGTTCCTGCTGCTCAAGGTATTTGTTCTGGGTTTTTCCACAACCAACACAGGTATTGGCCAATGACAAAGCCCTGGAATAATCTTCACTCCTGGATCTACTCTTGTGCAGATTCTTTTCAATGTTTACATTTTCTGCACTCTCTATAAGCTGGTATTCACACCAAGATGTGGCAATATATTATACACAGTAAGTTTTCAGGTATTCAATCATGATTCCCACCAGCTTAGACTGAAACTGATACAGGGTGTCCAGATGTTGATTTGAGATGTGTACTAACATAGTAAGCAATGGGCAGTTACAGATGAAGAACACAGCTCAGCTACAAACTGGTCAAGAGACCCTCCTCCAATTGCATTAACGAGGACGTTGGAACAGCAGGGCAATGACTACGATGGGAACTGTGGCTTAGTGTCCATCTTGACGGGGGTTCCTAGTTCCTTCAAAATAGGTGGCTTTGGAAGTTAAACAGGACAGACTGATTAGGCTTTCTTCGCACCTTAGGATGAAAGGCTAGTGCCAAACCAAAGGAGGGGAAGATATCAATCGTGGCATAATAATACATTCACACTACCTCTAAATATGAGATCTTGCAGTAAAAAACAAAATAAAATGAAACAACCCCCCCACCCCAAAGTAAATCTTTGCAGAAAGTTCAGGCAACAAACTACCACATGAGTATATACATGTATCTACAGTGGTCGTAGTGACCGCCTAGAGTGGTCGTAGTGACTAGATAGGCGGGGTAGAAATGAAATAAATAAATGAAATAAATAAATGAAATAAATAAATGAAATAAATAAACAAACAAACAAATAAATATCTCTTACAAGCATACACTTAGTTTGTTTTATTCTTCCACCCACAAATGGAGATGGACAAATCAACAGAATACCAGGTATGTTTCTACATACAAAGTGTATGCATATATAATGCTTGACCTCTTAAATCTTAAGCAGTCTTCTACTGATATAAGAGTTCTAGCTATTTTTAAAAAATTAGTAAATCTGATCTTTTCCCTATACTATTCTTGGTTTTGGTTAATATTTCCCCGCCGCCGTTTTCCTCTGAGTTGTTCTTACCAGTCAGACCCTCTAAACCAGCCACCTGAAGTACAATATTCTTGATACATTAAATATGGCAAGTCATATGAACTACTTCTTTAAAAAATCAATCAGATCAACTTTAAAGCTCATTTCTGCAGCTTCCAAGGAATTCCACTTAAGTATAAAGATTCCACTGCACAGTAATTGTTAAAAATTCCACTGTGAAAATTAGTTTTAATCATCCATACTAAAAATCATCCAGCATCACTTCTGAGAAGGGCAAGCACTGATGGATGAATAAGGACATACCTGAACCCTAACTGTGCCTGTGAAGATATCTAAATATAGCCATTCTCACCTTATTTTGTAATGGGTCTTCACATGCTCTTTTAACTGGGAAGATGTTTCAACCTCTTTCTTACAGGTTTTACAGATATGGACCCTGCTTCCAGACAATTCCTGACGATGTTCTTCCATATGCAGGGCCAACTGGCTCTGCAAAGTAAATTCATCTCCACATTCTGAGCAGATAAGATTCTGTAAAAATAGTAAGTTGGCTTGATTATTTTTGGAAAGTGCAAAAAATACATTATCTGACTGATTTTTTTTAAGGCTATGGAATGATATTCTGATATAAAGTTCTATCTTGAAGAATTATTCAAAATCATATATATGGGGACAGGCCAGGTTGGACCATCTCCTGAAAGTTACAAAGAGGGTCTGTCCTGGTCTGTATGTCCTTTATTTGGATACAAAGTGGTTTAAGACATAAGACATAAGACATAAGAAATTTATTTGTCATTGCGCTCACAAGTGGGTGCAACGAAATGAGGTGCTCTTCCCCAAGGTAAAACTGGACAACACTACAAAAAAAAAAGTTAAAATATACACAACTTTCACCATCCAAATATAGATACCCCGTTTTCTCTCAGCAATTAAAATTCCATCAAAAACCTATGGCCCCGCATTTAAACTCAATACTGCACTTGGGTAAAAACTGTTCTTGAATCTGCTTGTCCTTGCTTTCAATACCCTGAATCTCCTTCCTGATGGTAATAGTTTAAAGAGCTGATATCCCGGATGAGAGGAGTCTTTCAGTATGTTAAATATCTTCCTCTTACATCTGTTCTTATACAATTCTTCCAAAGAGGGGAGTGAACAGCCAATGATGTTTTGGGCCGTCTTGATCACCCCTTGAATTGCCTTTTTCTCTGCCACTGTGCAGCTCGTGAACCATACACAGAGACAGTAGGATAATATGCTCTCAATCGAACTCCGATAGAAGGTGATCAACAAACTCTCAGTCAATTGTTGCTTTCTAAGAATCCTTAGAAAATACAACCGTTGTTGTGCCTTCCTGATTAACGCAGCGGTGTTTGCACTCCAAGTCAGATCATTTGTTATGATAGTCCCAAGAAACTTACATTCAACCACCTGTTCCACACAAACTCCATCTATATACAGTGGCTGAATGTCTGCTCTTTTTTTCCTATAGTCCACTATGAATTCCTTGGTTTTTTGGATGTTAAATAAAAGATTGTTTTTTTTGCACCAGCGGGATAGCTGTAATACCTCGTCCCGATACGCAGACTCATCATTCCCAGAGATAAGTCCTACTAGTGTAGTATCATCTGCAAATTTGATAATCCTATTACTGGGATGCTTATTGGTGCAATCTGATGAATAAATGGAGAACAGTAGTGGACTAAGGACACAGCCTTGTGGAGTGCCAGTGCTGAGTATCTTGTCAGTAGAGATGTAGTCATTCAGTTTAACCCTTTGTGGACGATTTGTTAAAAAATCCAAAATCCACAGACAGATAGAATCTGGAAAATCAAGATCTTTAAGTTTGTCTATTAATCTGTGGGGTATAATGGTGTTAAAAGCAGAGCTAAAGTCCGCGAACAGCATTCTTACATAATTCCCTTGTGTTTCCAAGTGGGATAAAGCCATATCCTTCATGCTGCAAAGTCATTGATAAAATCATCACAGTTTATACTGTAGCTGCAGAACCACTAATTTCAGATCCAGGGGAAAGGAAGGGGAGAGGAAAGAGAAAAGGCGGCAAAGCATTCTGCACTGCCCTTTTAAGGCGGAATCAAAGAGAACCATGCTCATTGTTCTTTTAAAGTCCTTCATTCAGTCCCTTTCCAGTAGCTGCCTGAGGACGTTGATGGCGGCTTTCTCCTGGCAGCTACAAAATGGGAAAGATAAAAATGAAACAGAACAAGAACACCTAGTCCTGCAGATACCTGCTGCCTACCCAGGTACCTTCTGCCTTGCCTGCACCATGAAATGAATGGTCTTGCCATTTACATTTCTCTCCTGATGAGAATGGGGTTTTCTTGGAGAACCAGAAATACACAAATATTGGTGCAGACCCAGACAAAGTTGGGATCACGTTGTTTCCAAAAGGAAAGTCTGTGTGCCCTTATTAGGCATAGAAAGAGTCAAGGGACCAATGTACATAGCTTATTGTAACTTACAAACTCAGTTTAATAGAGGAATACAGCACTTCAACCTGTAATAAACAGAAAGTACAGTGGTGCCTCGCATAGCGAGGTTAATCCATTCCGGATTAACCTTCGCTATAGCGAAACATCGCTGAACGGGACAGGGAAAGCCATTGGAACGCATTAAACATCGTTTAATGCGTTCCAAAAGGCTCCTCTACTCACCGTTCAGCGAGGTTTCCTATGGCCGGCAGCCATTTTCGCGCCCTCGTTAAGCGAGGGGAGGGCGCGAAAACGCTGCGCGTGGCCATTTTGAGGCTTCCGGCGGCCATTTTTTCCGCCAAACAGCTGATCGTCGGAGCTTCGTTTTGCGAAGATCAGTAAGCGAAACGCTTACCGATCTTCGCAAAGCGAAATTCTCCCTATCTGAAGCTCATTGAGCGATCGCATTAGCGATCCAAAAAAACGGATCGCTATGCGATTTCATCGTTATACGGTGCGCTCGTTAAGCGAGGCACCACTGTAACTAAATGAGTTAAGGCATGGGAAACCAGAGAGAACCACATTAGAACAAATCTCATTCACACTGTTTGCTACTAATTCCCAAGTCACATTTGACTTGTATATACAGAATTAGGTATAAAAATGTGTATGTACTGTATGTGCCTGTCCATATACAGTGGTACCTCGCTAAACAACGACCCCACTAAACGACGAATCCGGATAACGATGACTTTTTGCGATCGCTATAGCGATTCGCGAAACAGTCATTTCAATGGGGGATTTTCGCTGGATGTTGATTAGGTCCGTACTTCGCGAACCATTTGTTCACAAGACGACGATTTTTTCGGCTTCGCAAAATGGCTGCCCTGTATTTTCCGGAACCATGCTTCGCAGGGCAGCCATTTTTACAGCTGATCAGCGGTCACAAAATGGCTTCCCTATGGGCAATCTTCGCTGGACAACGAGGTATTTTCCCCACTGGAACACATTAAACCGGGTTTCAATGCATTCCAATGGGGAAAGGGTTTTTGCATGACGATGATTTCGCTAGACAGCAATTTTCGCGGGATGGATTATCGTCATCATGCGGGGCACCACTGTATATACATTGGTGAACATGTGGGGGGGGGAGAAAGAGGGAAGGAAGGAGACACTTACCTGTGATACTATAATTCTTAAAGTTTTTCAGAATGACATATATACAGAATTAGTTTTTTCCTTACTGCTCCTCACAAAGTTTTCTTTAAACAAGAGAATAACAAGAAGAAAAGAAACCAAAACAAAGCAAAAAACCTTTCCCAAACACAGGGAGGAAAAGAAACTGGGCATGGAGCATAGGGTCCATACACCAATTACTCAATTCTGAACATGTGGCCGTCATCTTTCCCCAGTAGTTCTGTGAGTTAACCCATTCATGGATGGTTCCCTCACAACAGATAGAAACAACTTATACAGTGGTGCCTCGACTTACGAAATTAATCCGTATTGGAACGGTGGCCATAACTCAAAAATTTCGTAAGTCAAAGCACCATTTCCCATAGGAATGCACTGAAAACCATTTAATCCGTTCCAGCCAAAAGAAAAAAAATCACCAAAAAAAATATCAATCAATAAAATTCTCCTGCAGTGACGGAGGCAGCGGGGACGGGAGGCAGAGGGCAGTGGGGACAGGACGCAGAAGGCAGTGGGGATGGGAAGCAGAGGGCAGTGGGGGCAGCTTAGGAAGCCAAAAGCCGCCCCCAACCTCCACACTGAGTGCCGGGTTCCCAGGCTTCCAAAGCCGCCCCCAACCTCTGCACCGGGTGCCAGCTTCCCGGACTTCCAAAGCACTGGCACCCGGCACAGCGGTCAGGGCGGTGTTGGAAGCCCGGAAGGCTGAGCCTCCCTTTTCCTAACCATTGGGGCAAAGAAGCAGCCTCTTCGCCACCAACAGTCTGAATTTCCTGCCCTTCCCCCCTGCCTTTTTTCATCCCTAACTTGAAGTTCCGGCCGCAAGTCGAAGCAAAATTTTAAGGCAGGAGCTTTTCGTAACTCAAAATTTTTGTAAGTAGGGACGTTCATAAGTCAAGACCCCACTGTACTTTGTTCCCTACTGAATTAGAAGATGGTTAATAAAGAGTGTCCTCCCCTTTGCTAAACTTTTATATTCACACAAACAACATTTTCATGCAACTACAGAAGCCCTTTATGGGCAATCAAAAAACAATTTTATATGTATTCGCGAAGGCTTTCACGGCTGGGATCTAATGGTTGTTGTGGGTTTTTCTGGCTCTTTGGCAGTGTTCTGAATGGTTGTTGTGGGTTTTTCCGGCTCTTTGGCAGTGTTCTGAATGGTTGTTGTGGGTTTTTCCGGCTCTTTGGCAGTGTTCCTAACGTTTCGCCAGTCTCTGTGGCCGGCATCTTCAAAGGACAGGAGTAGCACTCTGTGCTCTAGTGCAGTTTGTTTGGGAGTTGAGTATTTATAGATGTTGGATCAGCTTTTGTCCTTTTCAGATGAGTCCCGTCTGCCCTCTGCGTATAAACAGACAGATGGAGTGGCCATGGGGAGTCCCCTCAGCCTGGTTATACATGAAGCATTTCGAAAAAAAGGCCCTGGCTTCGGCACCCTTCGCACCCAAAGTCTGGTTCCAATATGTGGGTGACACCTTCACAATCTGGAATCACGGTGAAGAAAAATTAGAAGAATTTCTAAACCATCTCAACAGCATCCACCCAAATATACAATTCACCATGGAAAAAGAAATAGTGGGCCAACTCCCGTTCTTAGATGTCATGGTCATATGCAAAACTGACCTCCTACTGGGACACAAGGTCTACAGAAAACCCACCTACACAGACCGGTACCTACACAAAAACTTCAACCACCACCCACAGCAAGAAAGAGGCACAATCAAGACACTGGTAGACCATGCAAATCGGAACTGTGAAGCTCATTTTCTTTGCACCAAACTCAACCATCTGAATTGGGCCCTACAGGCAAATGGCTACTCCAAAAATGAAATCACAATAGCCATCAAACCAAGAAAACAACATCAAGCTGAAGAAGAAAAACAGCCACCCACAAATAAAGTATTTCTGCCATACATCAAAGGGGTCATGGACCGCATGAGGAAACTTTTAAAAAAACACAACCTACAAAGAGTATTCAAGCCCACCACAAAAATACAACAAATGTTATGGTCAGCAAAGGACAGAAGGGACCCCCTCACCACCATAGGAGTATACCGGATACCTTGCAGTTGTGGCAGGTATAAACTGGAACCACAAAACAAAGCACCCAAACCAGAATCAAAGAACATGAGAGATACTGCAGACTAAAACAACATAAAAAAATCGGCGGCAGCTGAACATGCTCTAAAACAAGCTGGACATGAAATTCTATTTCAAAATACTGATATACTGGACAACACCAGCAATCATTACGTTAGACTGCACAGGGAAGCCATTGAAATCCACAAATACCAGCAGAGCGTCAACAAAAAAGAAGAAAGTTTAAAACTCAACAAAGCTTGGCTCCCGGCACTGAAAAATGCAAAAGGTCAACCAAGTCTACCCAGCCACAAGGACCAGTGATCACTACACACAAAAGACCAGCTAACAACACCCATCAATCAGTGACAGATAATCTCTCCTCCTTATCACAACAATAAACCCACAACAAAAACACACTGATCACCATAATCACTCATCTCCTGAAAAGGACAAAAGCTGATCCAACAGCTATACTCAACTCCCTAACAAACTGCACCAGAGTACAGAGTGCTACTCCTGTCCTCTGAAGATGCCAGCCACAGAGACTGGCGAAACGTTAGGAAGAACAACCTTCAGAACACGGCCAAAGAACCTGAAAAACCCACAACAACCAATTTCGTTATATAGTTGGTTTGTATCTTCCTGCACAGTCATACCTGTATAACTCAAAATTACACCCATCATATCTACAACAGTGCTGAGGTGGAAGTGCTACGCATGAATGTGCAATACATCAAAATGGGAATCATTATTTTTTATTATTTATTTATTTATTGTCATTGTAAGTATATACACAGTATACCCATACAATGAAATTCACAATCATGCAACCAATTGTGCAACCACCTTGTGCAGTCCTTGTTGTGAGGGGCTTGCTTGGCCTTGATGAAGAGAATTCCTACCTCTGTGTCCTAGAAGTACTTTAAAAATGACTATAATTACCTCTTCCTTTTCATGAAGCATAATATGAGCTTTAAGACTAGCCACTCTGGAGAATTTTTTGTTGCACACAGGACAGGTAGGATCTTCTCCATTGTGCGTACATTTATGTAGTGTGAGGTTGAATTCAACATTAAATGACATCGGACATTGGTCACATCGATGAGGCTATTGTGAAAACAAACAAGACAATACCTAAGGTTAATACTTCCACTGAGAAGACAGTTTAAAAGACAAAAGTCACGATATTATGACTGTAACCCACCCTGCAAACGTCAGCACTGAAAGTGCAACATACAAATTGAAACAAATAAAATCATAACTGGAGTCCAAAGGGGTGTCAATAAAATTTCTTGACTGCATCCTCATGATGACATGTCTTCTTAAACTTTTCCATTAATTAATTTGCTATATTTACATGCTGCCATTGTGATAACTGACTATGTCAGATATTTGAGGAATCTAATGTAGATTTGCATACTAGAGCTTTAAGACAGGAAAACAAACCTGAAACATTTACTTGGAAAATTAATGTTTCCTTACTATAATCCCAGATTTCTCCTCTTCATCCCAGATTTTTAATTAGTAGTGTAGATTTTAAAACAAAGCTCTTCGCAAAGCTGGAATTCACACAGAATTACTCCATATCTCATTTTTCTACATTCAGTAGGTCAAGCAAGCTATAACTCACAATACCAGCAATTAAGCCTGGAACAATGTAGCAGCCATATAAAATGAGATATAATTTTTATTTTTCTGGATACACATGAGCGCAGGAGGAGAGAAAAATTCTGTGCGCTAGAGCCTACTCAAAATTTAATTTACAAAGAATACTGGAATTTAATTCATAAACAAATGAAACAAATTCTTATACTTTTCACCTCAGCCATTTTGTCATAAAATCTTCATAGATTTACCGAGATACCTACCTTGTCATTTTGCTCATGATCCCTCATGTGGCACTGGAACTGTATTTTTTTATGATGGCAAAAAACTGATTCCACACGTATGAAAATTTGATACTTGTTGGATATAATTATGGTTCACTGTATTCACTGTTAGAACACCATCTATAAAATAAACATAGTAAAAAAGTTCATTTTAAATGAAACTTATTTGATCAAAATGATCCATGTTCATTTTCAAGCAGCAGTTTTTATGCTTTTCTTTTGTAAAAGTTCACATAGCTTGAACACAAATACACACACAAGGTAGCCTGTAACTCTTTCCCTTTCATTTGTTCTTTTCTAACAATACTAACCACATTAATTAGCTGCAATGTTATGCAAACCTTATTAAAAACATCAACAGGGTTATGACCACTGAGTTATTATGCATTTTATACTGTAAAAGCAGTAAATTAAACCTAGTTTTAATAAGAACAGAAGTACTGTATATATTTTTATTATTTCAAAAAAAAAAAACTGTTTACCCTGAGAGCCATACATAATTCTGAACTTGAAATCTGTTCTCAAAACTGAAACATAGCAAAATAACATAGTTACCAGGGACTTATGATGTACCACACTTTATATTACAGATAAGCCACATGGACAGGGCATTTTAGTTCCTTTGGTTTTGTCATAAATGTCATACAGAACTTGACTTACAAGGTAGGCATTTTACTGCATGGCTACCTGAAGAGATTTAAACTATGTTGTCAAGTTTCAGTCACCTCCAACTACAGCATGGATGTGGAGCTTCACTAACAGATAAAAACCAACTGAGACAAAAACTGTGCCAACAAATCTGTTTTCTCTTATATCAGCCACTATAATGTATGGGAACAAATATGTTCTCTTGTCATTTCTCAAAAACCCATAATAGCAAGAAACAGACTATACACGCTGTCTGTCTGTGGGCTGTTCCCATTCAAACAGGGAAGCAGCAACTTTCTAGGGGTTCAGAAAACACAGAAGCCCTATTTAGTCTCTCTATAATCCAAAATCACCAACATGATTATAGTGAGCAGCTAGACCTATGTCCCTTTCTCACTTTACTTATGCAAAGCCAAAAGCAAAAGTGTGCTGCTTATATACCACTCCACAACACAAAGCACTCTCTGGGTAGTTTAAAAGTTAATTATGCAGACTACGCATTGCCCCCTCCCAGTGAGCTGGGTACTCATTTTACCAACCTCAGAAGGATAGAAGGCTCAGTCAACCTTGAACCGGCTACCTGGGATTGAACCCTAGGTCGTGAGCACAGTGTGGGCTACAGTACAGCGGTTTAACCACTACGCCACGAGAGTCTTTCAACTACTGACATGTATGAAGAGAAGGATTCTAGTGTGTTCCCCTTGACAATTTGTCCAGTCGTGTCCGACTCTCGACAACGGTGCTCATCTCCGTTTCCAACCCATAGAGCTAGCATTTTGTCTGCAGACACTCCTCCGTGGTCACGTGGCCAGTGTGACTAGACATGGAACGTCGTTTACCTTCCCACCAAGGTGGTACCTATTTATCTACTTGCATTTTTGCATTTTGCATGCTTTCTAACCACTAGTTTGGCGGGAGCTGGGACAAGCGACGGGGGCTCACTCCGTTGCATGGATTCGATCTTACAACTGCAGGTCTTCTGATCTTGCAGCACAAAGGCTTCAGCAGTTTAACCCGCAACGCCACCACGTCCCTACACATAGTCTCTACACATAAGCAAAACATGAGATTTTCCTAGTTTCTTCCTTGTGTGTAGACCAGTGGTTCTTAACGTGGGCGATAATGCCCCCCAGGGGGGGATTTCATTTTTCAGGGGGGCGGTAGAACGAAAAGGGGCGGCGTGGGGGCGCTGGAGCAGAAGGGGGGCGGTAGGGGGGCACTGGAGCAATCCAAACCTGTGAAGATGGCTGCAGCCTTTTTCCAATGTGCATGAATATATATTTTCCTCCAATCTTAATTTAGTTTCAGAGTTTTCATCTTCAAATTTTTAGTTCCTGCATTGCGGTTTGTTTTTATGCCCTTTTTATATTACTTTTTGCGTCTTAAAATTCGCTTGCAACTAAATCATTAAATGTTACTGGTTTTTTTCAGGCATTTCATTTTCTTGCAATTGAATTTTGTTTTCAGGGGTCATTGGATTTAAGTGTCTTAAATAAATAAATAAATAAATAAATAAATAAATAAATAAATAAATAAATACATAAATAAATACATAAATAAATAAATAAGAAAGAAAGATATCATCACCGCGGGGAGGGGGGCAATGATAACTTCCTCAATGGCTCAAGGGGGCGTTTCTTTCAAAAAGGTTAAGAACCACTGGTGTAGACTGTAGAGTCTACAGGCAAGCATAAAGACCTACTTCTCAGATTCACTGTTGCTCAAGTGAATGAAGAGGTGAGATAGGCAGCAAGAATAGCCCCATAACTGTACTGAGGATTCTGGATTTCGGAACCAATGAAGAGGGCTGATGTGTGGAGATTTAAACCATTTCAAATGAGACCCATATCGCTATATGCATAGCAACACAAACATAAACAAGAGATCAGAAATTCTCAACTTATATCCTAGAAATGAGAAAGAAGTACACACACATTTTAAAAATAAAATTGACATATCTTCCCACTAGGTCAATGTGACCTCTAGTTTTAGAGATATATGCCTATTGGTAAAAGCCACTTCACGAGAGCTAGTGTATTGTGGTGAACAGTTTGTTGGAGTAGGACTCAGGAAACCATGGTTCAAATATCCACTCAGCCGTGGAAACTCACTGGCATGTATTAAAGGTAAAAACAGTCCTTAAATATCTCAGTACCTCAAAAACTCTACCAAGGTCACCTGTAAGGTGGAACCAACTTGACAGCACATAGCACACACAGAATAGCTGCTCTTGTAACATGGAGTTACAGGAAGAAAAGAATTGAAGGGATATCAGTGGCTCCACACAATTCTAGGTCTCAAAGTATCAGTATTCTCTACTCAAGTCCTAGATGACCCACACCAGTCATACCTGAATCATGAAATCACAGAAAGTGCAATTTATGAAGACAGAATGCAGATACACTTTTTAAAAGCCAGTGACTAATATACATATCTATGACTAGTACAAATTCTTAGATCTTTATGAGTGAGGAATAATGTTTTCTGTACTCTGGATGGTCCAAACTAGAGCTGCACAAAAACAGAGAGTCTTTCTAGAAGGGATAGGGAGATGTGTGGCCCTTCAGATGCAGAGTGGCCACAGCTCTTCTCACTATTGGCTAAGATGGTTAGGGCTGATGGGAATTACAGTCCAACAAAGGGTGGAAGGTACACATGTCCCCATGTTTGCCCTGAGTTGTCCCGAGAGAGCCCATGGTGGAGGCAGGTGACGACTGGGGAGGTCTCCATTTGGGTCGCTTTTAATTGGATGGCAGCTGTCCATTTCACACTTCCCACTTTTGTGTTTCCCTCGGGAAGTGGAGCCCGAACAGCCTTCCCTGGGGCAAAACGGAGAGATAGGTCACCCTAAAAACTAATACTGAGCCAGGATTTTAAAAAGAAAGGGGGGAAAGCAGAGACAGGGGGGACCTGTGACTTGTGGGGAAAAGCCACAATAGTGTCTTTTGTCTCAAGAAACCAAAGGAAGGAAAAGTCAGAAAGGCAGGGGGGAATCTCAGCTAACTCTGGAAGTTCCCAAGCAGGAATTAAGACACCCCATTGTTTACTCTGAGCTTCTTCAAACACACAAAGCCAGGCCGCATCCAGCCCACGACGGGAACGAAGGACTAACCAGAAAGCCTTGAGCTCCAGAAACTGAACGCGCATCCTGCCTGCCCGCTATCATTTTCCGACGTGAGGGATTCGCCGTTCGCTCATTCGCTGACGAAACAGGTCGTATCCAGCCCGAAGCAGGCCACGAACCGGGAGCCTCTCACACGCGCCCACCCACCCCCCGCCACCACCGTTGGCCCCGCGTCCCGCCCGAGGTGGATTTGGGGCTCAGGGGAAAGGGAGCGGTTACCGCTCGTTGGCTAACTCGGGAGCGGAAGGTTGCTCGCTTGCTTCAAGCAACCTTTATTATTATTATTATTATTATTTTTAAAGCCTTCCCCGACTCGACCGCTTGGCTCAGCGGCGCTAGAGCTGGGCTCCCCAACCGCGGCGTCCCTGCCACCGGCCGCACTTGGCCGGAGGAAGTCAGGTCGGGGAAGAACCTCGGCTCCTCGACAGACATACACAGATGAGATCTCCTTTTAGACAAAACTGAGGGGAATCAAAGCGGCCGACACCGTCCTCGCCTCCTCCCTCTCCTCAGAGGAGGGCGAACGGGAACCCTTCTCGCCTACTTGCCGCCGCCCCCCCGCACCCACCCCTGGAGAATTTCAGTCAGAGAAATGTCTACCTACCGCCGGAAGCGCGGTTGGAGGCGGAGGAACGAAGAGGGGACGGACAAGACCTACCGCCGGAAGCGCGGCTGGGCGGGTGCAAGAGGGGACGGACTCCTGGCGAAGGAAGAGGAAGGAGAAGGGGAGGAGTCTCGGGCAGGAGGGGGGCCCCCGCAGACCGAGAGGGGAGCGGGCGGGAGTGAGAGAGAGAGCACGTGACGGGACGTCGGGCCAAGACTGGCTGAGCTTCTCTTGTCACTCAGCCGCCGCCAGCCACTTGCCAGTTTGGAGGGCAGGGCAAGGGGGCGTCTTCCTGGGGAACGGTAGGAGGGGGAACAGATGCTTTCCACCACCGGGGCTTCTTCAGTGGGAAGCGGAGGTAGGCAGTTCGCCTTTTCTCTTCTTCGAGGGCTGCCAGCTTCACAGCAGTCAAGGGCAAACCAGTCGGGATCGCCCAACTCACTTAAGTCTTAACACTTCTTGGAGAGGAAGGAACACACTTCAGTGGTCCCCATAGTCATCGGGGCTTTTGGGAACATTATCAAGAAATTTCATCGAGTGCTATAAGAAGTTGCAGATCCTCAGAAATCACACCATCAGAGCTCCAAAAAACGGGAACATTAGGAACAGCATGCATGCTGCGCCAGTATTTAACAGATACTTATAGTTTGGGTTAAAACTTGTACCTGTTATATAATATTACTCAATGTTGTTATAACAACAACAACAACAACAACAACAACAACAACAACAACAACAACAACAACAATAATAATAATAATAATAATAATAATAATAATAATAAAGCAAAACCTTAGGTAGAGCTGTAGGAATCTGTGTTTCTTGTAGAGTCGTAAGGTGAAGAGCCTGTAACGCCGGTATTTAAGGGTACACAATACAGTAGTTGCTGCAAAGTTGCCGATGAAAAATTTTGGACATAAATGTAGTTGTTAGTATTGGCATTATTGCTGCTGTTGTTTAATAGTTGTCATCATTGTATGCAATGCTGTGTTGAGATCACTTGAGGAATTTTCGTGCCATGTGTTTGCATCCATTCTGAATAAAGTACAGTACTGTACATTTTGAGGGAAATATGCAGATCAGTTTTGCTTGTTTGTTTATCAGCCTTTAAGTTTATTTGTCCACTAGTGCTATAAGGCTAGTGGGGGTTATATAATAGCCTTATTTATAAGAAAGAAGAGGATGTTTCTGCTGGTGGCATCTTAAAATGAGAGTTTTGTTATGACTCCCATTTGGACAATTACAGTACTACTTTAATAATTACAGGTGGTCTTATTAATACTGTATCATGCTTCTAGTCTGGTGAGGTTAGGACAACTCAGTCAGCATTGCCACAAGTGGAATTTAAAACCAACACGACTTTGCAGCCCTTATTTTGAAATTCACTTGAAGGGGGGGAAGCCTGGCATAGATATCTACTCATAATTTTGTGGAACTCTTGTATTTTTTTTTCTGTATATCTACAGATAAGTGGTGCCCAGCGTGCTGAATGCCCATACAGGCTGAGAGCTAGCATTTGCTTGCGATTTTTTAATATGCTAATAGAGGTATTAACTACTGTTCCCTTGCTATTTCTTCTGTTATTGTTCTCGCTCTATCACTGTATAATTAATATGAAGATGGAAGCAGTTTAATTTTTGTCCTAAAATATATCAAGGCTTGTCATGAAAAAGTCTTTCACATGGGTGCAACCTTGTTGAAATAATAAACAGCAGTGGCCAGATCAGGGAAGTGTAGCCGACTAGCACAGAAGTGCAACATCAGAAGAGAGAACAAGACCCAAGTTTCTTCTGGTGTTGCACATTCAATCAATCAATACTTTATTATGGTCAAAGACCAGTAAAGGTGTTGCACATTTACATGAAAGCATCTCTTTTTCCAGTGTGGTTCTTCATATAAAGTTACACTACTCAGTTGTATTTTTTGTTTAGCTATTTAATTCATTAGATATGGAATCCTCAATATTAGAATAAGACACATACAGAACCTCTTGGCATAGCAGTTAAATAGTAGTATTGCAGCAGTATATTGTTTTAATATTGTGTTTTAGTTTCATTGCTATAGGAATTTGCCAAGCATTAGCCTTTTATCTATCACCACCAATTTTAACCTGTTTAATATTTGTTTGATTTGTTTAATTAATTTAATTTTGTTTTGATTATGTTGTTTCATGCCATGTGATTGTTTGTAAACCACCCAGAGTGACCGTTAGTTAGATGGGTAGTATATAAATAAATAAAATAAATAAATACTATGTTCAATACATGATTCCCAATTTCACCTCAAAATGAAACATTGCTTGAATGCTTTTGCAGATAGCACTTTCTAACATTATGATCTTACGGATGTTTACTTTGAAGTGAATTCAATCCAGAGGTGGGTGGGTGTACATACAGAGTTGTAGTGATATAGAGTCTTGTGGCAGCTTAAAGGTGTACAAGTTTAGGCATAAACTTTTGTGGGCTATAGCTTACATCATCAGATATATTAATCCTATGAAGAGGGCTATACATCACAAAAATACCAGATATTTCACTCTTTAG
Organism: Pogona vitticeps; assembly: GCF_051106095.1. Taxonomy (NCBI): domain Eukaryota; kingdom Metazoa; phylum Chordata; class Lepidosauria; order Squamata; family Agamidae; genus Pogona; species Pogona vitticeps. The sequence continues at coordinate 170,931,409 of NC_135786.1, forward strand.
GGTGCTTCAGTATCATGAGTTTTTTGTTTTGTTAGCTACATCGTAACATGACTGTCCTCTGTAAAAAGCTAAATGTAGCAAACAGATACAGTTTCATTTTAAAATATGTATCTGTTTTCTCAAACATGAAGTATCACACAAGTACTTTTTGTTGAACACACAGCATTCATTTATTGAAAGAGAACTGTGCTTTGGTTTAATATATGCTTTTTAGTATGGGTGCTTATTAGTCTTAGCCCAGGAAGGCTTAGAAAGAGGGAGCATATTCCCTGTTGGGTACATATATGCAGTACCATCGCACGATTTATGAATTAAGAGAACATTTACAGCCACAGCTAACTTTCTATTTTAGTCCACCTGTCTCAGCAAACTGCTTTTAGTTTTGTTATTGAGGAGTGTTGCCATTACTTGACTGTTCCTCTATACTGACAGAATGAGGTCCCTCCATACTGAGGAGAGACGGTGGAGAGGGAGGCACACAACAAAGAAAGAGAAATATTTCAACGACAAGCCAACAACAGAGAGGCAAAAAAAGTCTCAACTCCCCTGGGATCAGTCATGGAGTAGCCAATTCCCATCCAAAGTCCAGAAACATGCCAGGAAGAAGATGTAGGAACCCAACGTGGGCTGAGTGTTTTATCGTTAAATTCCTATGAGCTTGTGCCTAACTTCTCCCACTCCTTTTATTAATGAGATCTTGTTACTGGTTAGTTAGTTGTTTGATTAAACTGCTGTTAAAGAAAAAGAATGTGGAAAAGGACTTGGTAAAGATCAAGTATTGGACTTAAGTTTTGTTGAAGGAGAAAGAGAACCAAATAAACCTGTTAAAATTAAAATGGAGCCCTTACCTCTTGATAAAGGCGAAAAATAAAGAAGTTTGAAGAGCTGGGATGAATTTCACATACTGTATATGTTTATGTCCTTTTATTGGGGGAGGGAAGTTGTGAGGATTTGCATTTTGATTTTGTCGATTGATGTTTTATGGTTTAGTACATGACTACCTAGAGTAGTGGATTTTCACTAAATATATGTGATTTTCACTATATATATATATATGTATCACTATGTATATGTATGTGTGTGTGTGTGTGTGTGTGTGTGTGTGTGTGTATATATATATATAATGTTATAAATAACATATGTTATTTTTTAACTACAGTGATGCCTCGCAAGACAAATGCCTCACGCAATGAAAAACTCAAGACAAAAGCGGTTTGCAATTTTTTTTGGTGACTCACGAGACAAATTTTTCTATGGCCATGCTTCACAATATGGATTTTTTCCTTTTTGTTTGTTTCTTTTAAATTGCACAACCGTTAGTACCATGCTTCACAAGATGAAATTTTCACAATGTGATACGACTCACGGAACAACTTAATTTTGTCTTGCGAGGCATAACTGTATACAGTGGACCCTTGACTTACGGACGGCTTGACTTAAAGACTTTTTGAGTTACAGACTTCTCTGGCCGCAAAATTTAGGTTTGACTTGCAGCCTGAGAATTGACTTACAGACCGAAAAAAAACCAAAATGGAACAAAAACGGCCTGTTACGGGATTAATCGGTTTTCAATGCACTGTAGGTCAATGGAGACTTGACCTACAGACTTTTTGACTTGAGAACCGCCTTCCAATACGGATTAAGTTCTCAAGTCAAGGCCCCACTGTATTGCAAACCAGTCTCTGGAAGTGTAGGTGATCACGGAACCAAGAAAAGCTAATGATGGGGTTGATCACAGACAATTAGGAAAGCAATTAGCTTTAGAGAGAAAATGAAGACGTCCACACGCAGATGTCCACCAGTGGAGCCCCCAGGCGATGCCCTAAGAACTCCTTTTATTAACTAGCAAGCTTACACAGAATTTTGAAAGAATTCAGATAGGATGCTGGTTACATAATCACCACTAGGATTGGCCGGAGAAAGGCTTTGAACCTATGATTGACTCTAAGGGAAAAGGCAGAATGAGGGAGTCACCCTGCCCGCTGGGAGCCGCTGCTCTCCGCCAGGAGTGTGTGCACGTCACTGAAACAGAATGTAGCTAACAACCTTGAACAGGGTTTTCCCACATGTAAGAAAATTGGATATAAATAAAACAAGTTACATCATTTGTCTTCTTTGGTGGGGCTGTTCTATGTTTGTGTGTGTGTGTGCACGCGCACACATGTGCAAGAACTATTTTGTTGGGAGCGCTAGACATAAAGTACATAAAATCACATTTGGGCTTAGCAAGGGATGGAGCAGAGAATTTCTTTCAGCAGTTTGGAGTGTTAGATGAGCAGCAGGAGGAAGAGGATTTGAAGACGTTCCATTTGGAAGCCAAAGAAAAAGAAGAGAGAAAGACAGCTCTGCTGTGTGGCCTCCTTAGATCCTGGTGGTGGCACCCATGTGTGTTTTGACAGTCTCTTTCACAGAAAAAATAAAATCATTTATAGATTTAAGGTGTTTACATTCTAGGACTGATATAGAGAGAAAGGAGACATCATAAAGAAATTTCCTGAAATAGATCTGTGAAAGCTTTGGAATGAGATGCCAGCAGTACGCTAATGACTCAACTCGGAGGCTCCTTGTCACCTAACACTGAAGAAGCCTTGAATGCTGACTGTGTGTGATAATCAGCTGGAATTACATCCAAGACAGAGGCGGTTCTTCTGGGTAAAAAAAATAAGCCCAAGGGATTTGGATTCGACATGCTCTGGAATAGGTTGTGCTCCTCATGGCTGGTCAGGTTCATAGCCCTGTATCTGCACTGTCTCTCGATAACCAGGTGGCAATAATAACAAGGAGTAGCTTAGGCACAACTCCACTTAACTGTTCCTGCGACAGCCTTTCCCAAGTTGACCTGACTTGGCAGAAGTTCCCCATTCTTTAGTTACATCATACCTCGGCTGCCCTTATGGGCTGTACTTGGGGCTCATTTTAAAGATAATCTGGGATCTTCAATCAGTGCAATAGGCAGCAGCTAGTCTGCTAACTGGTATAAAGTATAATCTCAGAACTGAAAGATCAGCAGTGCTTACAAAACAGTTTACCAGGTCCAAGTCAAGTTGCTGGTATTGAACTTTAAAGCCCTGAGCAACTTTAGGGCCTTGCTATGTAAGGAACGGCCCGTGTCTCATTGGGAGCCTATTAAAATGTTAAGATCTTCAGCAGAGTCCCTTTTAAGAGTACCAACAGCTGGCTCCCAGATTATGGAATGCATTTTCCTCACAATTATAATCACTTTCCACTCTTGGTACACTTTGAGAAGATGTGAAGACAATATTCTTAAATTGGAGTATAATATTGTCTAAGTTATTGTAATGATTTTATATACAATTATTTTAATGGGATTTATTGTATGTCATTTCCAATGATTTTAATGCTTCTATTGATAACTTCATTTCTACTTGGTTTTATGGTGAATGTGAGCTGTCTTGAGCACAGTCTAGTAATGCAAAGGAGGGGTATAAATCATAATAATACACACTCCTAAAGACTCCACTGACTTAATTTCTAAAATAATATGCAACTTTAAATTTATGTGATAATGAAATGACATTACAGTTGCACAACTATCCATAGACTCTTCAGGTTGGCCTCTTTCTGTCAATATAATTATGTTGTGTTTCTCACATTTCTCTAGTCCTTCTCCCAATCATTAAGTAAATTATAAAGGAGTCTTGCACTTTTTTTGGAAAAGCAAAACATTTGAGGACCCAAAAGTCAAACCACAGCATAATATATGCAGTAGCTTCACATTGCCTATGAACTGAGTGAACGTATGTAGCAACTAGTCATTTTCTATTTTAGTCTATTTAACTCAGGAAACCTAGGGCACAGGATTAGGGAAGGCTCTGGAGAGAATACAAGGCTGCAATTCACTTAATGGGACTATGCTGATGTCATCAACCACAAGTACAGTGACTGAGTGACTGATGAATAGAAAAAGTACTCGGAGCTCAACAGAGCAAGTGATCTCAACAAAAACACCACTGGGGTTATTTATGGGTTTTAAAGAAAGGAAGCAGACAAGATGAATCCACAGAAACTGCCACTACCACAAGTGTTAAAACAAGTTTCAGAATGTTTAATCTCTGCTACTTGCTTCCAGATTGTTACTAGAAACAGCGCAACGATAATACTGTACTGTGTGCAATCCAGGAAAATACTTGTGTCATAGAAAACAAAAATCTGCTATATTGCATCCGAGGATTAATTTATAGATTCAGGAAGTATTGCAGATATATGCATTTAAACAAATAGATAAATGGAGTAAACATTACACAAGTTCAGAATTTTCAAGGTACTGTACAACTACACTGGAATTAATTTGATGCCTGTATTATGTTTGAATTGCAGTCAGTGTACACAAGGGGTTGCAGATTGATTCAGGAGTTTGCTATTCATACTGGGTGCAATGCAAGTCACATATCAACCCATAGCCCCCTCTTCTTTCCTTCCTTCCTCTGGTCCTGCCTCTACTGATCTTTTTATGGGTCGTAAATGCGGGAAATAATAATGAGAACTCGGTGATAGGGTGATCTAGCACTAATCTCATATATGTCAGAAATTTTTTAAATTAAAAGGTGGATGATCAGGAGAGAGGATAAATGTTTGGGCATGTTCCCCCAGTCCTGAGCATTATGCCCCAAGTGCCTAGATCACCAAAACACCACCTATAGACATGCCTCATCCTTTACACAACTAATCACATGAGGGAAAGCCCATTTGATACTTTCTGGCTTGAAAAAATAGAAGACCTTCACCACCCCATGCCAGAGGGGGGGAAAGCTGATTTGGGAACAAAAGGGGTTGAACTAATTTGACTCAACTTTTGCTTCATGCGGGCAATAAAATAATTCTCTCATTTTATAAATGGAGCTAATCCCGCATTATTTGACCATGTAGTTACAGCTTTAGTGAGGTACAATAATCCATTTAAAAATCCCACTCAGGAAGCCAGTTACTCAGAGAAAGTTTGCCCAAAGAGAAAGGTCTTGTTTGCAGGAGGACAGTCCAAATGGGGGCAGCCTAGCCTCCTGTGTGTGGGAGTTCCAAAGTCTGGGAGCATCAATAGAGAAGGCCCTCTCCTGAGTCCCCACCAAACACACCTATAAAGGTGGCAGGACCAAGAGAAGCGCCTCTCCTGATGACTGTAACACTTGAGCAGGCTCCTAAAGGGTGATGCAGTCCTTGAGATAGCTTGGGCCCAAGCTGTTTAGGGCTTTATAGGTTAAAGCCAATACCTTGAATTCAGCCTGGAAATGGATAAACAGCCAGGGGAGCTGCTGTCACTACACTGGCGAAATAGCCACCAAACGTTGTATAGCTATTTGGCCTAGAAGCAGAAGGAGAAACACGTTGCTATTATGTTGTTCCAGCAGATTGCTTATGATGACCATATAACTCTGAGACTTCCAGATGTTCCTGCTGGTAAAAGTACTTCTCAGCTCTTGCTAATTGTGATTTCCTTTACTGAGTCAATCCACCTCATATTTGGTCTTCCTCTTTTCCTGCTGCTTCATCATTCACCATTATTACTGTCTTTCCTGTGAGTCTTGTTTCCTTATGATGTGTCCAAGGTATGGTCACCATCCATAAAATCCCCAAATTGTATGATATTTATACATCCACTCCAGCATCCCTTATCCACACTCCTTATCCACAGGGACACTTTGGTGTCCCACTAAAGCCTACAGTGTAACTCCACAATAGGATTGCTTTTATGGCATGTATGCAAATACTGACAGACTTTAGAATGTCAGAACTACATTCAGATTTGGGAAGAGGGATTTCCTGTTTTGAAAACATTGTTATGAGTGAGTATTTGGCTCATTACTATAATCTGGGATTAAGATTTCCTCAACCCATGGGATCTTGTGCTGTTGAATCATAAAAAAACCCCTCAAAATCATAGGATACACTTCTCAATTTTATTTAAGCAAATAAGAACAAAGAGAGGGGATCCATATTGTGCCTCTTAATTTGCAGGCATATAATGGCAAGAGTTCAAGGCCTTAACTTTGGGCAGGTGTGTATTGATGATTTTGGAGTACAGTAGTGTGAAAATATTACTCTGTCACAAAGCTGAGCTTTTCTGATGAGATTTTTCTGTGCCACACATTCTTTGCATTGAAAACAACAACAGATTCTTTCTGTGAAAGCTCACAAAAAGATTGTTTTTTTGTATCCAGTAGAGATCTAAAATGAAAATGATTTTAGGAGAAAGTAGCAAATAGGAAAATAAATCAGATTTGATGTCAGTTTGTCTTATTTCAATAATAGTCACCATGGAAACAAATGAACTGACCTATTTCTTTTCATAGCTCTGAATAAACAATAGGACTTCCCATTTTTATAAATACCATTTTTGTTACCAGTGGTTTACCTTTCTCCATATTAATAAAGCACTATGACTTTTATTGTATCCTTTGTTTATCTTCCCAAAGGCTTGTTTTCAAAATTTCCTTTTTTGTGGGTTTTGGTTTTTGTTTTGTATTGCTTTGCTTTGTTGTTTAAAGTCAGTGAAACGTTAGGATGAGAAACACACCTATTTCTGTACGTACAAACAATGTTTGATTCTCAAAATATAGGGATGAAAGCCTTCTTTGGAACGGTGCCCTTTAACGCCCTTCATGTGGCATAGTAGAGACTTGCCTTTCAGAAGTAGGGCACTGCCTCAGTTCAGTACCCCCTAGATAGCCCACTTCTCAGACACAGATTTTAATCTGGGAGCATGTTAAGAGAGCTACCTTAAAGCAAAATGTAATCACTACAGTATTTGTTGTGTTTAAATATAATTGCTCTATTTTACCTGCAAATAGCAGGCTCAGTCATACTGATAAACACATGGGCTTTCCTTTGTAGCATCATACAAAAACTTTTTTTCTGTTAGTGCTGGCTATGGCAATCCCCCCCCCCCCCCCCGCATCCAGATCAAAAATAATGCAAAGTAGCGTATGCTGGTCTTAAAGTGTTTTAGAACTATGCCAAAGAAAAAATTGGCCATTTCTTATATGACTCTTCAGCTTACAGCTTGCCCCTGAGCAAGGGAAACAAGGTGGGGGGGCATGCAAAAGGCATTCTGTCTGAGTACTTTCTTGTTACTATCACTTGCAGTATCTGTTTGCAGAGCAGAGGACTGCAATTGCCATTGAACTTGAATTGATCTAGAGAGGCAGGTGAAGATTATTTTTTAATGAACATCATTCCTGTGCATCTTATTCTGAGCATCCAAGAGCATTCAGAGAAGGATTTTGAATGCAATCTAGGATTCAGACAGAAATATATCAGGGGGAAAAACATCTCCAGAAACTGTTATCTTGAAGCAACTTTGTTTATATAGCCTAAATTGTCAATTAGGAATAAGGTTCCTTTTTTCCATTCTAATCTTTTAAGGAACTTCACCAATCCCTTTTTGCTTCAGAAACAAAATTTTTCCTCTTTTGTGTTGTGCTTAATGACTTCTCCAATCTTCTACTGTTACTACATACCCTTTTTGCATGACATAAAAAACTGATTTACCTGTTTTACATTCTATGAGCTGCAGATTTTTATGAAAGGGAACATTTAGGTTGTACCTTTCAGTAAGTAGTGGTATCATTCTTTCACTGTCTGTGTCAGGTAGCAACTTTTCATAGACAACACACAAAATATAATACAATCTGTAGATCCCTGCAGGCCAGGAGGGGAATAACATTTGTGTTTGGAATAACAACAATAAGACCAGCAACAATGCTACATTTATTATAAACACTCAAATTGTTAATTCTCAGGCTCAGCTGTTTGGGCTTGAAAATAAGTACCCATAAGGTTGAAAGTAGGAATGACTAGTAAGATATTTCATCTAATTCCTAGAATGTGAAGAAGTAGGGAAAGTGTTTCAATATCTTCTGAAATGTAGGATGAAATATGAACATTCACATTCTTTTACAGTAGAATGATCCCTTCCAGCTCTGCAGTTCTAAGATGATGGTGGTGGTGAGACGTCAACTTGACATTTTATAAATAGTATGGATCTTTATACATGCATTATCTCTGACACGTTTTTGGTATCACCTGGCAGGACAAAGTTTCAAATCGAGTAGTCCTAGAACGAGCTGGAATTTTTAGCATGTATACATTCCTGAAATGGCGACGTCTACATTGGCTTGGGCATGTCGTAAGAATGGCTGATGGTCAGATTCCAGAAGATCTCCTGTATGGAGAATTAGTGCAGGGAAATCGCCCCAGAGGGAGACCACAGCTGCGATGTAAAGATATCTGCAAGCGGGATCTGAAGGCCTTAGGAATGGACCTCAACAGATAGGAAACCTTGACGTATGAGCTTTCATCCTGGAGGCAGGTGGTGCATGACGGCCTCTCCCAATTTGAAGAGACACTTGTTCAGCAGGCCGAGGCAAAGAGGCAGTCCTGAAACCAGCAAAATCAGGGAGCTGGGCAGGGGACAGATTGTATTTGTCTTCAATGTGGAAGAGATGGCCACTCTCGAATTGGCCTTCTCAGCCACACTAGACCTCCATAGAGAGCACGTTACCATAATCTCTTGAGAGTGAAGGATGCCTACTACTACTGGATCTTTTTACAGCAGCGGGACAAGACCTTCCATAGGAGGCCAGGCAGGCCCAATTTTTGCTGTCATTCCACAAAAACGCAAAGACCTTTATCTTCAGGCAAGCTTTCTCTTAATGGCTGCCTGCCTGCGGGTTTTTTTTAAAAAAATGGATTGTTGTTTTTTGTTGCTTTGAATGTGTTTTGGTGTTGCTTTTGTTTACCTTTTTTTTTTACTGTGGTATTAGTTTGGTCCTTCAGTATTGTATACTCACTATAGTTAGTTTTACATAATGTACTGTCTTTTAATGGTGTAAGCCACCAGTTTTATTTAAGGAGAAAGACAGAGTATAAATGAATTAATGAACGAACAAATTTACAAGAAATGTAAATTAAAGAGGTATGGTTGTGTCCAAGCTGCTGCCCCCTCCACCAGGTGAATGCACAAGGCCACTATAAATAATTTACCACACTGCGTTCTAGCAGCAAGTTTTTTAAAAGTGGAGCTGAGAGGAAAGCGTTGAGTCCCATATTCAGCCTCTTCCAGCATCCCTCTGCCTGGGAAGCATCGCTTTTCAGGTTCTTGCTTGGCACCAGCAGCCTCTTAAAGGAAAAACATAGCTCCAAAACATTCAGCAGCAGCAGAGACTCACCATATTCAGCACTGCATTTTATGTGGTTTAAAATGGCTACCACATGCTGTCAGCCCAAAAACAGAAGGAAGGGGTGGTAGTGAGGGTGGGAGCTCAAATAAGCAAAGGGGTGTACACTTATTTTATTGCCCCTCCTCGTCTTTCACCTAAAATAAGATGCTCACTGAGCCTTAAGGTCAGTCTGGCACTGGATGACAGGCCTTTTGGGTGGGTGTGGGACTCAGATTAAATACCTTGGAATCTGAGCTTTATAGTTGCATAGGGTGTGTTTTTACAGGATCTAATGTTGATTCTTCAAAACAAGAGTTATTTAAAGTGCCTCTGAAAGAGGGAAATGTTCTCAGACCTTTTCATTCTTGGAAACCTGTCAGCTAAATCAGCCTTCTTGCTTCGTGGCAGTTAGGTGATGCTTCTAACAATCTGATTCCTATGTTAAGGTCACTTACTGCACCAAAACACTGTGGATGGGTGTGGTAGCTTGCTGGCTGTCTTTAAAAATGATTGTTTATACAAGCACTTCTTAACAACAGATTCATTCCTCTCAGGTGTCCAAAGGTAAAAACCCTACTGCAGTTTGGGCAGACTAAAAAGATAACATTCTCCGAATGCAAGTTAAATGCCTCAAAAGTGCCCTTTATCATAAACAAGGCTTTGCCTGGCATATTTTTTTGTAAGAGCTTTGCCCAGAAACTCAATAAGCTCTGAAGCGGCTTGAGGGCAGATTTGCGATTTAGAGAACATGCAGTTTTTTGGTCTCCCAGGAGATGGCGACCAACTGCTAGAAACTTTTCTCACAGAAAAGTTATGCTGAAAATGTTTCCTCATTTAAACAAAGCTCAAGCTGTGAGAGAATGCACAAATTAATCATTGCACCATGTCTTATTTTTGAAAATAGATACCGGATAAATTCCCGTTGCATTAATGAGGCTGCATCAAGCTGATGATGTCATCAACGGAAGTGGTTTTTCTGAAAGAAAACTTTTTTTTTAATTTCACACACACACACCCAAAATCCCATGGGTCCTGTGGAATCCCTTTCATTATCAGGAAGCCATTAGGGGCCAGGGTGGGGGAATCTTTAACTTTGAAAATGGCCACCACCAGCAGTCATCCCACAGCAGCGAATATTCAGCAATTAAAGACTTCCCCCTCCTGTCCCTGCGCCCCCAACATAGGAGTCTCAGGACCTTCCAGAGAAAAAAACAGAAAGGTCTTATTCATTTTTTTAAAAAATCACCATGGCTGATGATGTCAAAAGCCTCAAACAGAGTACCTTATGGCGACTTAAGTATCTATCTTTAACTTTCAAATTATAGCAAGCAAGCTGCTGCATGGAATTCAGCTGTGCAGTTTGCAAGCACTTGGAAAACTGTTGTACAGATGTGAGGTATGTAATGGTTGCAAGGACATTAATCTACCACTTTATTGACTATTCTCACCTATGCTGTTTATGGTCAATGCATTTTCAATGCTTCACTGGGAAAATGCTCAAATTCATATGACTTTCCTTGTCCGTTCCGCACTCAGTCCCTCCCCTTAGGTGTCCATTTATGCTATTATACACACATAGTGCTTCGACCAGTATCTACAGCTAGAGCTGACATACGGGATAGGGAAAGAAGTGACCTGATTTATTTATTTTTTTAAAGATGAAGATGAACAAATTTGAATTTTGGGATACAACATATTTCTCATGGTCACATTTGGATGTCCACCCCTGTCATCACATACCATGTAGTTTATTAAACTATGAGTGAATGATTGACCACCTCTTTTTCTCTCCTCTCCGTGTTGCTCCAGTTTCGGCACAGAAGAACCCACTGGCATAAAGCTAGAGTTCCCTGTTAAGCCTAGCTGTTTTAATCTGTTTTAATTGCCTTGGCTTCTTAACTGATAACATGGAACTGTGG